>NC_082731.1:43660838-43706627 GCF_030144855.1 Hypanus sabinus | reverse complement strand
TGACATCTTTAGCTCCATGAGCTAAACGTTTACCTCAAAACCTCTCCAATAATCCAAATTTATTTGGTGAGAACACTTAACAGTACCAGCGACCCGGGTTCAATTCCCACCTCTGCCTGTAAGGAATTTGTATGTTCTCCCCGTGGGTTTCCTCCCACAGTCCAATGGTGTACCAGTTAGTAGGTTAATTGGTCATTGTAAATTGTCCAGTGATTAGGCTGGGGTTAAATCGGTGAGTTGCCGGATGGTGTGGCTCGAAGGGCTGGGAGGGTCTATTCCGCTCTATATGTCAATAAATAAACAAATACAGTGCTGTTTCATCCCCTGTCAAGTAACTCTCCCATCAAGAGACCTAGATAAATCCGAGAATCAGTTGCTAATATTGTCACTGTTTTTCAGCATTAGGAGTTGCTGGCTGGAGTCTGCCCTGACGACCCAGCCAGACAAACTCGTCTCAGACCTGAACGTTTTCAAAGCCTGCAGCCAGTTCCAAGACACACTGTTGAATCCCATTGGTGGAGTGAACTGCCTGTAACGCTGCTGATATTTAGGGAAGCAATGGAGGTCTTCCAGCTCTTTCATCAGGTCCACTTCTGTCAGACATGCAAGACTAGGGTGGAGACTCAGGAATACCGTCACACTCAGCTGTAGAAGGGTTCTTCGTTGCTGTTTCCTTTTGTTTGACCAGTCAGGGTTGTTAGCCCTGAGCTGGACCTGTGAACCTGGAAGATTGGTGGACCACTCTTAGTCTGACCTCTACCCTTTGACCTGTTTGGTGTGGGTGACCCGACCAAAGCATAAGCCCTGACTCCGGCCAACATCGCTCTCCGGGTCACTGAGGCAAACTTTCAACCCCCAATGACAAGGACCTCTTGGAGGGAATTTCATTGGGTTTGGGTTTTATTTATACATAGCGGAATAGGCCCTTCCATCCTCCCCCTTTGAGTCGCTCTGCACAGTAATCCCCCAAATTAACCCTAGGATAATTTACGATGACCAATTAACCTATCAACTCCTACCAACGGGGAGAACCTTTAAACTCTGTACAGGCAGCGATGGGAATTGAACCCGGGGTCGCTGGCACTGTAAAGCACTGTGCTAACCACTACACTATGCTACTGTGACGCCCAGTTGGGTGGTCTATTTCTGAACTGAGAGTCCTGCTGAGCCATCTTAAAAGTCATTTGAAGGCTGGGCACTCTAAGAAAGCAGGGAGACAAATCACAGACGTACAGCAGAGAAGTAGGCCCTTTGGCCCATCAGTTCCCTGCTGAGCATCAATTCACACCCATTTATACTCAACCCATTTTTAGTCTCCTCACATTCCCTTCAATAGCCTCAGGTTTTACCACTAAGGTATTTTATTGTAATTTACAGTAAACTGGAGTGTACGGCGTGTCCAGGGAGGGGCAGCACCTCTGGTGAAGGGGCTTGTCGCTTCCATTGGGCAACTCATTCACCTCTGGTCCCCACTCAGCTCTCACCTGTGGCGCCAAGCAGCTGTCTGCGTGCGACAGCGGCTGCTCCCGGTGAACCGATTCAACAGACGGGCTAATCCAGGGGAGGGTAACCAGCGGCCTCGTACCCCGGGCGAGATGGGGACGTGCCTGCCCTGGCACGTGACGTCAGCTCTGGCGGAGTGGGCGGATGAGATCCACCGGGCCGGGAAGGCGGCTCTGCGGCACTCCGTGGGGAGCGAAGGGCACGGCGGGGCACAGAAGATGTCACAGTCATCCAGTGCAACCAGGGAAGACCCCAGCTGGGAAACCCAAAGGTCGCAGAGAAAAACTGCAAACTCCGCAGATAGCACTGAAGTGAGGGTGGAACTGCAGGTCGCTGCAGGTGGGAAGCAGTGGCACCAACCTGTGCAAACATGGCTGCTTTGCTTCATTAAAATGGCAATCTGCTTATATAAACAGATGCTGGAAACCCAGACAAAATGCTAGAGGAGATCAGATCAGGCAGAACCTTCGAAGAGGAAAAATTAGTTTAAGTTTCAGGCCGAGACCCTTCATCAGGACTGGAAAGGAAGGAGGGGTGGGGAAGAGGCCAGAATAAGAAGGTGCAGGAGGAAGGAAGGAGTAAAGGAGCTGGAGAGGAAGGAATCTGATAGGAGAGTGGACATGGGAGAAAGGGGAAGATGAGGAAAAGCGAAGGGGTAAGAGGAGAGCCAGAATGGGGAATGGCAAAAAAGGGAAGAGCAAAAAATTGTCAGATGTTAGCTGTTTATATACATAAACCAACAGACACGGGGACCCTTTTATTCGTCCAAAAATCTTATTCCTATTGAATAGAACTGAATTCCTTTTCACATCAAAGGCGTTTCAAGTCATGTGTGATTTAATAACTTTGCTACGAATGCAAACTTGACTCACCGACTTAAATGCTGCCGAGACGAGGTTAGATGGGAAGATGTTCCTGAAGGGAAAACGGGATGAAAAGCATTAAGTGTCATTTCCCCAGGCAGTTAATCTGATCAACCATTCCAGTTAGCCCCCCACCCACCTCCTCTATCCACTACCTGTAACAGCACAGTAAAAATTTTAAACCACTTCTTATAATGTGTTAAACATGTCGGTATTTATGAATTTATTCCAGATTTTTTTCCATATCCTTACTTTAAATAACCTTATTTGTATATAATTTTTAAAAAAATTATTGACTGTTGTATTTGTTGAATGACACCCAACACACCATAGCAAATTCTTAATAATGAAGATTCAGGTTAATTGGACCATCAGATAATCGGGCAGCTGCTTTTTTGGAAGAACAAAAACTAATCAAGAAAGTAGCCAGGGTTCAATTCATTTATTTGGGACTCCCAGCCGCCTGATGGGGACTGGAGACTGTTGCCAGACAGTTTCTAGCTAGTGTTAGTCACACGCACATTGTGCGCGGCCGTTAGACACTACACTGTGTTTTAAATAGCATCAATCACATGTGCTTGTGTTCAAAAAGCAGTGATTTTTGTTGCTGATAGTTGGTGGTAAGATGATTTAGGAGCATTTTGCTCACTGCAGTTTCAAGCATTCAGTGAAAATGAAATTATTTCACCTCTTCAACAAGTTAGGGACTATGAAGAATTTAAAGGTATCGACAATCACCTTGAGTGTTGCAATGAAAATGAAGATTTGGAGGATACAATCATTGAAGGCATTGTGTGAAGACAGTCCATCACTCACACCAGGTGTCTATACTGATTTTGCTCATTTACAGTCAATCACAATTTACAGCAAGTGTACACTTGAAGAATTCCTCCGTCAATAATTATTAGGAACTAATGATGTTTTTTGGTAGTGCTCTAATTTATTCATTGTTTCATTTAAATACATAATTTGTTACTCAGTTAATGGGTAACTTGTATTTTTTTAATATATATATATACCTTTTTAACTATTTCCATGAATCTTCCAACTAATTGGTGCAGCCGCTTAATTGGGCCAAAATGTACTGGTCCCGATGTGTCCCAATTGACCGGAATCCACCTCACATGTAAATGCATATGGCAGATAAATTTAATCTTTGACTAAGGGTTTGCCCCAGAAGCTTCCTAACTATGTGCTTTTGTGAACTGCATCCCCCCCCTGAAAAGCTAATGTCAGTCTGACAGCCTCATCTCAAGAGCAGAATTTGCTTTTCAGGTAGAGACATGGCCCCAGGTCTATATCTGTCAATCATCAGGACATGCCAATATGATCTTGCGATTGTATGTGATGGATCATTAGTGCCGGGTGTGACTGTATGTAGTGTGTTTTGCACCTTGGCCCAGAGCAGGGTTCCCAACCTTTAAGCTTTTATGCCACGGAGCCTTACCAATAACTCAGAGGTCCGCAGACCCAAGTTGGGACCCTCTACCCCAAAGGAATGCTGTTTCGTTTAGCTGTATACATGTAGAGTTGAATGACAATAAACTTGAACGTACAAGGCTCTTCCCACTGCAAACAATTTGTAGGAACTTAATTCCCCCCCCCCCCCCCCCCCCCCACAGTACTGGTTGATTTGGTTGTGCTTTCAGGCTCCCATCTTGAACCATAAATCGGGTTAATTTTTCCCAGTGCCCTAACCAATATTTCAGGCTCAGATTCAGCTTTACTGATCACAAGTGCATCAAAACACACGGCGAAGGGTGTCGTTCGTGTTTAACGGGGCCGACATAGCATACCCACAATGCTTAGCAGAACACAAACAGCAACAACAACGAAACAAGCCTGACATGTGCAAAAAAATCAAAACGCTTAAAGTGAGATCTTCCAAATAGTTTATGATATTATTTTACAGGAGCCATGCACCTGACTTCTATCTGTATTGTGTTCTCTGTTGTGCATTTATTATGGTCATAATAAATAATTATGGTAAATATAATAATAAACATGAGTGGGGGTGTAGTAGTAGCAAAGGGAACAAGTTATATATTCATGCTTTATTTTGTCAGTTTAGAGCAGGGGGTCACCGGCTGTCATATATTTTGATGACCGCTTAATTATATTTGAAATCACTTAATTCTACTAACTTTGCTTAAGACTGTTTAATATCACTAGTTTTAGTTTAATCACTTCAAGATTGTATGTTTTGTGAGCTAATGACCATAGAACCAGAGAACATTACAGCCCTTCTTGGCTGTGCCGAACCATTTTCCTGCCTAGTCCCACTGACCTGCACCTGGACCATATCCCTCCAAACCCCTCTCATCCATGTACTGATCCCTGGCTTGGATCTCTGTTTAATTTCTGATCCTGAAGATTCTTCCAGGAGTCAGGAATGGCGAGCAGTCTTAATTGCAAGATTTCAGTTTACTTGAGAGTACAAACAAACATGCAAATTTGAAGCAAACTAAATAGAACTGGCAATGGGGCTAAAGAGGTGAACGGATGCAAAGACAAAAGGGATGAAGATGGCACCTCTGAAAAAACTGATCACTTTTATAGGTAAGATAAGAAATTCCTTATAAAGATAAATTAATAGGCTACGTGATTAAAACAATGACATCATGTGGGTCATGTGTTGAAAGGAGACAAACTTATTTTAGCTACTATACCGCTTTATGCCAGCGTGTGTGAAAAATTACATGAGTTTGTTTAAAAATACAAATCTTATAAAAAGATTGAATACATTTCTTTGACTTTTGAACATTATCTTTGGAGTGAGGAGCAGACACACCACACAGGATAACTCCCATACTCGGTCTCCAGCAGTGGCTTTGCAAGTAAGCACTACGTATTGCCTATTTGAAATGCACCTGAATCCGGGCTTGACTCTAATATTAAAGCAGGTGGTGGAAATACCCAAAGAGACAGGCAGATGAGACAGAATAAAATAAAACTGCAGCACACTGTATTTTGATCCACAACACACAGGGTCACAAAAGGCTGCAGAGGACTGCAAACTCAGCCAGCTCCAACACAGGCACAATCTCCCCCCACCCCCCCGCCCCCCAGCAATCAAGGACATCTTCACGAGGTGGTGCCTGAGGAAAGTGGCAGCCAACAGTAAGGACCCTCTCCACCCAGCACGTGCCTTCTTCAAAGTTCAAAGTAAAATTTATTATCCGAGTACATACACATCACCACATACAACCCCAAGATTGTTTTTCCTGCAGGCATAGTCAGCAAATCTATAGAACAGTAACTGTAAACATGATCAACGAACAACAAACTGTGCAAATGCAAATATAAATAAATAACGAGATAACAAGATAAAGGGTCAGGTGGGAACACCCGAAATAGAATGACTGTAGTTATCCCCTTTTCTGTGGGAGCCCCATTACTAGCTGGTCCGTTAAGGGTGAAGCCCTCCCAAACACTGGGCACATCATTGAAGCTCAAAGGGAGGGAGTGTCCATCCTCGAGGGGCCCCCACCAGCCGGGACATGATCGCTTCCCACTACTGCCATCGGGTAGAAGGTACAAGAGTCTTGGGTCTCGCACCACCAGGTCTAGGAACAGTTAACACCCCTCAACTGTTAGGACCGAGATGAGGCACTGGCAGATCACTGGCAGTGATCTGCAGAGGGTTGTAGAGATGAAAAAAACAACTTTAGTGTGCAAGTATGTCTTTTGCTACATATATGTCTTAAGCTATATATAAGAGGAAGTTAGATATGGCCCTTGTGGCTAAAGGGATCAGGGGGTATGGGGAGAAAGCAGGTACAGGGTTCTGAGTTGGATGATCAGCCATGATCATACTGAATGGCAGTGCAGGCTCGAAGGGCCGAATGGCCTACTCATGCACCTATTTTCTATGTTTCTATGTTTCAACCATCAGGCTCTTGAACCAATGGGGATAGCTTCGCTCACCCATCACTGAAGTGTTCCCACAACTTAGGAACTTACTTTTGGGGTCTCTTCATCCCCTGTCCTCGATCTCTATTGCTTATTTATTTACAAACATCTGTGTATTATTGTTTCTTCTTTTCGTATTTGCAGTTTGTTGTCTTCTGCATTCTGGTTGAAACCTCTAGTTTGGCGGTTGTTCTCTGACTCTGTAGTAGTTACTATTCTATAGATATATTGAGTATGCCCACTAGAAAATGAATCTCAGGGTGATATATGGTGACATATACATATTATGATAATAAAACTCACTTTCAACTTTAAATTGGACATCTTCAAGGTCCCCCACCATCCAGGACATGTCCTCTTCTCATTGTTGCCGTCAGGGAGGAGGTCCAGGAGCCTGAAGACACACACTCAGCGACTCAGGAACGGCTTCTTCCCCTCTGCCATCAGGGAGGAGGTATAGGAACCTGAAGACACACACTCAACAATTCAGGAACAGCTTCTTCCCCGCTGCCATCAGACTTCTGAATGGTCAGTGATTTACTTATTCTTAAACTTATAGTAAGTCGGTGCTTTTGCTAACAAAAACAACATATTTCCCGTGATATAAGACATGTTAAACAAGTTATGAAATAGTTTCTCCGAAAATATTAGAACATCAGACGCTGGATATCTGGGGGGAAAAACTGGCAATTTAGTTGATGTAATAATTATTACTGTATGTACAAAGATCCAGTGGAATTTTTTGTTTTGCAAGCCATCCATATAGATGTTTGCAACATTTAGATACGTGGAAATAGTCATCATTATGAGCTGTGTTGTATGACATGGGCGATCAATCAGCGTCTTTCCGTGACCATGATTGTTCTTGGCAAATTTTTTCTACAGAAGTGGTTCTGGGCAGTGTCTTTACAAGACGGGTGACCCCCAGCCATTATCAATACTCTTCAGAGATTGTCTGCCTGGGGTCAGTGGTCATATAACCAGGACTTGTGATCTGTACCGGCTGCTCGTACGACCATCCACCACCTGCTCCTGTGATTTCACGTGACCATGATCGGGGGAGTGGGCGGAGGTGGCTGAGCAGGTGCTACACCTTGGCCAAGGGTGACCTGCGGGCTAGCGGAAGGAAGGAGCGCCCCACACTTCCTTTGGGAGGGACGCATCTCCACCCTGACACCCTCATGGGAACAGTCCAAAGAGAAAACCAACAGCAGAGTATAAAGCATTGTTTTACTGCTACAGAAGGTACACAGAGGCAAAAGGGTGAGAGGGACAGTCTGGAAATGCACGCAGGTTCAGGGAGTATCAGTGGAAAGACAAACAGTGTTCACATTTCAGGTCAAAAACACTTTGTTTCACCATCGGTTTCACAGTGGATAGCTTTAGTGAGCTGGCTTAAAAAGTTTATTTGAATATAGTTCAGTGTTTCCATTTTAAGATCAGGGAATGTATACAGTACACAGCCTGAAATTCTTGCTCTTCACAGACATCTTCAAAACAGAAGGAAAACCCCAAGAATGAACGACAGAACCCAAAAGCCCCCTGCCCCCTCCCACAATCAAACAGCGGCAAGAGGCATCAGCCCTCCCCCCACATTTATTCCACCAGAAAGCAACAGCACCCTCCCACCAAGCAACAGAAAAGCCCCAACGAGAGACCATGGGCTCCAGCACATCAAAAACGACTGTTCATCCCAACAAATTGGCATCCCTCAGGCTCTTTCTCTCTGGAACAGGGGAGACAGAAATATCGGTCCTTCCTCAGCGAGAGGGGAGACCGAGCAGTCGCCCTTCTCCTGTCACGGCCCGTAGCGCTACTTTTACTTCGCGTTTCCCCTGATTCAGGAACTGGCAACGAAATCTGCCTCGCCATCGAGAGGGGGCGATCACACAAGTGCATCACAAAAGCAATGCAGGCTTTTAGTACTGTGTGGGCCCAGACCCCGTCAACCAGCAGCACGACCCATTCCGCACTGTACCTCAATTAATAAATACACAGTAAATACCGGCAGAACACTGCACTCAGATACTGCGCAGAATAGGGCCTTCTGGCCTTGTCGCCCAGTAACCCCCAAATATCACAAACAAGACATAATCACAAACTGACACAGGAACATAAGAAATAGGAGCAGGAGTCGACCATCTGGCCCGTTGAGCCTGCTCTGTCATTCAATAAGATCATGGCTGATCTGACCATGGACTCATCTCCACCTACCTGCCTTTTCCCCATAACTCTTAATTCCCCTAATAGACTACAAAAATCTATCCAACCTTATCTTAATTATATTTACTGAGGCAGCCTCCACTGCTTCACTGGGCAGAGAACTCCACGTGTCATCTGAGTGACGCACGCAAGGTAACTGCTGAGTCACAGCTGCTCGAGTTCCTCCAGCACCTCGTGTGTGTTAACCCCCGATTTAACCCTGGCCAAATGACAAGACAGTATCAAAGACCAATTAACCTACCAACCGGTACGTCTTTGGCCTGCGGGAGGAAACCTATGCGATCACGGGAAGCACGTCCTTACACACGGTGGCGGGAATTGAAGCCGGGAGACAGGTACCATAAAGCGAGGCGCTAACCGCCACGCCTCATCTTTCCGCACCGTACTCCAACTGTTACGCTCTTGCCCGCTCATTCAAAGTTTAAAGGAAACTTATCAAAGTGCGCGTAATATATATGACCTTGAGATTTGCCTTCTCGCAGACAGCCAACAAAATGAAGAAACGTAATAGAATCCTCAGGAAAACCCACACCTCAAACATCCAGCGCGCGCGACCCAAGAACAAATTGCCCAAACGATGCAAAAAGTAAACAAGTAATTCACAGAACATGAGCTGTAGAGTCTCTGAAGGAGCCTGTAGGCGCAGGGCTGGTTCAGGAGCCCAGTGGCCTGGTCCTCAAACACCAATGCCTAAAAATGTTCATAAATCCATGATAACACTTTGTATACAAAATTAATGAGGGGCATGGGGTATAGATAGGGTAAATGCAAGCAGGCTTTTTCCACTGAGGTTCTCAGTGGCTAAAAACAGAGATAAAAAATTTACGGGGCAAGTGGGAGGGAACTTCACTCAGTAGTGAACAAGCTGTCAGCACAAGTGGTGGATGTGGGTTTGATCTCAATATTTAAGAGAATTTTGGATGCGGTTGCAGGCTGATGGGGGTAGAGAGAATTTAACAGTTTGGAATGAACTAGATGTGCCGAAGGTCTGTGCTTTATTTAGTGCTCTACGCCTCAAGATACTATGAACTCATACTAGAATTATTAGTCATACTCAGAAGAAATGGGAAATAAGTTCCTTTCACGCACAAAATGGAGGAACTCGGCAGGCCAGGCAGCATCCATGGGAGAAAGTACTGTTGATATTTCACAAAGTCAGTTGTACTCTTTTCCATAGATGCTGCCTGGCCTGCTGAGTTCCTCCAGCATTCTGTGTGCGGCGCTCGGATTTCCAGCATCTTCAGGTTCTCTCCGGTTTGAAATTCCTTTCATAATTTTGTTCTTAATGAACACATCCGGTGTGGCTGAGTAATTGTATGAGCTGATGAAATCAGTGAAAGCTCAACGCCTGTTCCAAAAATGTACAGTTTCAAGACCACACTTCGTGATTACAACAGGCAATTGGAAAATACTGCTGGACCGAGACTTTCCATTCAGCCCACTTTATAGATCAGTGGCAGAATTAATCACATTCCAGTTTTCAGAATCAGATTTCATACCAGAAGCATGTCTTTGCAGTAGCAGTATGAAGCAATATATAGTAATGGGAAATAATTGTGAGCTACAGTTATATATATCTAATAGTTAAATCAAATAAGTAGTGCAAAAGTAGAAATAAAAAAAAGTAGTGAGGTAGTGTTGATGGGTTCAATGTCCATTCAGAGGGGAAGAAGCTGTTCCTGAATTGTTGAGTGTGTGCCTTCAGGGTGACGGGGGTCTTTAATGATGGACGCTGCCTTTTTTTTTTGAGGCATCGAACCTTGAAGAAGCCCTGGATACTCTGGAAGCTACTGCCCAGGATGGAGTTGACTCAAGTTTACAACTCTTTTCAACTTAATGTGGCAACAGCCACCCATAACAGACGGTGATGCAGCCAGTCAGAATGCTCTTTCACGGTACATCTGTAGAAATTTGTGAGTGTTTTAGGTGACGTAGCAAATCTCCTTAAACTCCTAATGAAATATGGCTGCTGTCTTGCCTTCTTTGCAGCTGCATCGATATGTTGGGTCCAGGTTAGATCCTCAGGAACTTGAAATTGCTCATTCTTTCCATTTCTGACCCCTCTATGAGGACCAAAACTATCAGAAATTCAATACTCTTCTAGGGGTTCCTATTAAAAACTAGCTTTATTTGCCATTTGTCACATGTGAAGTGTGTCGTTTGTGCAAACGAGGATAGGCTGGGGGGGGGGTGGGAGGGGCGCCATGCTTCTGGTGATGCCCACAAACTTGCCAACCCTCATGTCCTTGAAACATGGGAGGGAACTAGAGCTCCTGCAGGAAACCCATACAGTCACCAGGAGAATAAACTCTGCACGGACAGCAGTGGGAATTGAACCACAGTTACGCTGACAGGGTAAAGCGTTGCACTAACTACGATACTACCGTGCCGCTACATTGAGAACATCTACACAAACGTTGTCGTAGGAAAGCAGAATCCATCATCAGGGACCCATCCACCACCACCCAGGACATGCTCTCTTCTCACTGCGTACAGGAGCCTCAGGACCCACACCACCAGGTTCAGGAAAGTTACTACCCCTCAACCATCAGGCTCTTGAACCAAAGGGGAGAACTTCACTTGCCCCATCATTGAAATGTTCCCACAACCAATGGACTCACTCTCAAGGACTCTTCATCTCATGTTCTCAATTTTCATTGTTTATTTATTATTATTCCTTTTTTTAATTTGCACAACTTGCTGACCTTTGCACTGAACACCCAAGTTGGTGCAGTCTTTCAATGATTCTGTTACGCTCATTATTCTACGGATTTATTGAAGGCACCAGCAAGAAAATTAATCTCAAGGTGACATATATGTACTGCGGTAATAAATTTACTCTGAACTTTCAGGCAATGAATCCCAAATCCTAGTGGACATAATATTTTGGTGGCAACACTTGTGGGCACTTGGGTGTGTTGGTAGTTAAGACAAACGATGCAGTTCACTCTATGCTTTGATGTACACCTGATAAATAATCTTGAACTTGATCTAGAAATCAGAACCTATTTCTTCATGAAGCCTCTGATTATTTTGCCTTACTCTTTGTTCCCAGCTTCCAAATGTCTACCATGCGAAACACTTTCTCGTTTTCCACTCCATAAAAAAATCTTTAATGACAGGGAAGACTTCTTTAAAAATCACAAACCGCCTTCACTCCATAAAATGCCTTTTTAACCTTATTTATTCTACGGGGAAGAAACCTAGATTGATTTTCCATCCAGGTCAATTTAGCCACATGGCTGGCTTCTTCCCTCTTCCTTTCCAACCCTGACAAAGGGTCCCAGCCCAGCAACGTTGAGTGTTTATTCCCCTCCATAGATGCTGACTGACCAGCTGAGTTCCCCCAGCAGTTGGTGGGTCAAGGCTAGTAGTGCAGGCGCGAGTGGTCCCAGGTTCGAATCCGGCCGGCCCCTTGCTTGCTTTCCGCCCGTGTAGGGTTGAGTGTCGAGCTAGCAACTCAGCCTTGTGGAACACAAATGCTAAAGAAACGGTGACCTTGCTGGCCGATGCGCCACAATGCACATAACAGCAGGGATGAAGAAATGGAGAAGGGGTAAGAGATTGGGTGGGGGAGGACAGAGGGTTTAGGGAGCAAAGGGAGGGACAGAAAGGTGTGTGGAAGCGTGGGGGTGGGGGGGGAGTCAGGTAGCACATATGGAGGGGGATAAACAGTCAACATCTTCAGGCTCCCCTCTACCACGCTGCCTGACTTGCTGAGTTCCTCCAGCATTTTGTGTGTGCTGCTCAAGATGTCCAACATCTGCAAAATCTCTAGCATTAGCAGGGGGGTGGGGAGGGAACAAAGGAAGTGGTCAATGAGTAGATAGAGGTCCAGTGTGACAGCAGAGATGTGGTGGCGGGGGTGAGGGAATTAGGACGTTGAGGAATGCAGATACATTCCAGTGCTAATGGAAAGGAGAGAATGGGAAATGCTGTGACAGACAGTTTTTCAATGCCACCCTCTTGTTCTGTAAACTACGAGACCTGCAGTCTGGGAAGTCTCCATTTCGAGATATCCCAAGGTCGGTCCCGTTCACCACCCCCAGCCTGCCGGACTGTGCCAAAACACCAAACAAACTGCGCATTCAACAGCAGCTTCCCGAACTGAGCTCTCACCGGCTCCCCTGCACAAAAAACAAGACCGTGGAATGTGAGGAAGCCCACTCACCTTCCACCTCGGATGTGAATGCCCCTTGCCGTGGCTGGGCCTTCCGACCTCCTTGTCAGAGGAACATTGTCCCCTGGCTGCCGAGGGCCCCCTCCCCCTGTGAAGGATCTGCAGCTCACCATTCTGTCGGCACACCTTCCAGCTCCGCCCACTGGGGTGGGGCTCCTTTGCAACGGTGCTCGTGTTACTGGGACTTTGTTCAGGGAGCAGTTGTGGGGTGTGCATTGGACTGGGAGGAGGCCATTCATCCTGCACCCATCCTATCCCTCCCTCCACAGCAGCAGGTTTGGCAGACCACATTGTGGGCCCCATGTCGAAGGGAGGATCTGCCGGCACTGGAGGGGGTCCGGAGGAGGTTCACGAGAATGATTTTGGGAACGAAAGGGGTAACGTAGGAGGAGGTTTAATGGCTCTGAGCCTGAATTCGCTGGAGCATGAGGAGGGATCTCACTGAAACCGACTGAGTCTAGGACCAGAGGACACAACCTCACAATGGAGGGTCATCTTGGGAAAAGAGATAAGGAGGAATTTCATCAGCTAAATGCTGGCGAATCTGTGGAATTCATTGCCACAGGTGGCGATGGAGGGCAAGTCAAAGCAGAGGTTGAGAAGGTTCTTGATTAGTAAGGGCATCAAAAGTTATGGGAAGAAGCCAGGAGAATGAGCTTGAGAGGGAAAAAAAGGTAGCAGAGCAGGCTCAATGGGCCGAATGGTCTAATTTTGCTCCTGTGGGGCCTCCCTTCATCGCTCAGAACCTTTAAGACAGGCACATGGATGAAATCAAAATAAAGGCACGTACGTGCGAGGACAGTGTTGGAGTAGGTCAAAAAGGTCGGACAGCGATCAGCACTGTACTTTGTGCTGCTGCTGTTCTACGCAATCAAGCCCACAAAAGTCACCTTCGACTCTTAAATTTGCCAAGGAAACAAAGTTAAAACGATCCCCCCCCCCCCCCGGGAGACAAAATACAACCAGATTAAGCAGAAACAACACACAAAATGCTGGAGGAAGTCAGCAAGTCGGGAACCATCAAGTCATAATTTCTGGGAAACCTGATGCAATCCTGTTTGTTTCCCCTCTGTTTCTTGTCCAAGATTTGGGGTTGGTCAGTGCCAACTTTTGATGCCAATTCCCAAATTGGTTTGCTCATTCACTCCACAGTGACCGTGCCTGGCGTCAGTGGTCACATAACCAGGACTTGTGATCTGCACCGGCTGCTCGTACGACCATCCACCACCTGCCCCCATGGGTTCATGTGATCCTGATCGGGGGGGCTAAACACCTTGTCTAAGGGTGACCTGCAGCAGGGAATGAGAACTTCCTTTGGTAGAGACAGGTTAGGCACTTGATTCATTGGGAACAAATGGCCTGTTCTTGTGCAGTTCTTTTCAATGTTCCTCATTTACAAGTTCAACCTCAGTGATCTCCTAGAACCAAAACTCTGAGGCCTCCTGGCTTTTTTCACTTCGCAGGTTCAAAAGGCATTTCAGTAATTCCAAGAGTCTTGAATCTAGATTTTAGCTGATGAAAATGCCTTTTTGACCGTCTGTGGGCTAACTCGCAGAACAGGTTCCGAATAGGTGTCACCTTTGGGAGTTGCTAACAGTTCAGCTTCCTGCTCTATCCTAGCAGCACGCAATCTCCACAAGGTGCTCCACACCACACCAAGCTGACGAGAAGCCTTTTCAGTCAGAACAACAGACCGACGACCCCCTACCCGACCTTTTCCGCGCGACATAAAAGAGCGCCTGACACCACTTTCCCCTCCGAGAGGGCCACAAGCTTGGACCAGAATTAGTGGCGGACCAATCTATTCACAGAGAGAGAGAGCTTCACACAGGTCGGGGAGAGGAGTTTAGAAAAGGAGCGTTTCCCGGGGATTGGCACATTAGCAGCGGACCAATCGGTCTGCGATTAGCAGGAGCAAATGAAAGTAAGGCAGGGTCAAAGCAAGGCAGCCATTGTGTGAGGGGGCCAGTGTAGAAATGGGAACTTGAGGCTCTGGCAAGGAGGCACAGATAAGGCTTTTGTGGTGGCTGAGTAAAAAGTCACTGAATTACAGCTAAATCCAATAAAGGGATGATGCAGATCAGGCAATGTGCTGTCGCTGCATGATGTGGGAACCCTTTGTGGTTCCTGCTGATCACATCTGCAGCGAGTGCTCGAGTTGACGACCTGGAACCTGAGCTTCAAGCGCTGCGGCACATCGGGCGGGGGAGAGAGTTACCGGGATTCTCTGTAGTCACACCCATTAGGTCAGCTGCCTCAAACTCGGTCTCTGGTCAGGGACAAGAGGGTGTGACTGCGAGTGAGGCGGGTAGTGGGATCCAAACCGTGATGGAGGGGCCTCAGCCCTTGAGCTCGTCCAACAGGTCTGAGGTTCTTGCTCCCTGTGTGGATGAGAATGGGGCCTGTAGGAAGGATGAGCAACCTAACTGTGGCACTGTAGTTCCGGGAGCCATTCAAGAGGGGGAGAGAAGAGAAAAGTCGTGGTAGTTGGGGATAGTATGGTCAGGGGAACAGAGAGAATTCTCTGTTGCAGGGATAGAGTGTCCCAAAGCCTGTGCGGCCTGCCTGGTGCTTGGGTTTGGGACACTTATTTGACCTGTAGAGGAATTTACAGTGGGAGGGAAAAGATCCAGTTGTCCTGATCCACGTGAGTCCCAATGACATGGGTAGAATGGGGAAAGAGGTTCTGCTGAGAGTATTTGAGTAGCTAGGGACTAGATTAAAAAGCAGGTCGAAAAAGGTGGTAACCTCTGGATTACTACCTGAGCCACGTGCAAATTGGCATAGAGTCGAGAAGATTAGAGAGTTAAATGCATGGCTCAAGGATTGGTGTGGGAGAAGTGGGTTTGAATTCATTGGAAAATAGCACCAGCATTGGGGAAGGAGGGAGCTGCACCAATGGGACAGGCTCCACCTGAACCATGATGGGACCTGGCAAATCGCGTAACTAGGGCTGAGGACAGGGCTTCAAACTAAATTGCAGGGCTCAATAGACTGGAGAAGTATGGACAATGTAAAAGGGAAAGAGTGTGGATAAAGATAAAGAAAAAACAAAAGACAAAAAAGAGAAAAATAAGAATGGAGTTAAGAAAAGTGCAGAAGGGTAAAAGATTACAAGAGTTTAAAAGCACAGTGAGGGTAAGGCACTTCATCTGAATGCCCGCAGTATTCGAAACACCGTCAGTGAACTTGTGGCTTAAATCAGTAGAAAGGAGTATGATTTAGAGGCCATTACAGAAACGTGGTTGCAGGGTGGAGAGGATTGGGAATTAAATATCTAAAGATATCAGGTAATACGGAGGATAGGTAGGAAGGTAAGGGAGGCGGGGTGGCGCTCTTAATTAAAGATGAGTGCAGGGTGATAGTGAGAGACGATACAAGATCTAAGGAGCAGAATGTTGAATCCATCTGGGTCGAGATTAAGAATCACTGGTGGGAGTTGTCTATCGGCCACCGAATAGTAACAGTACAGTGGCACGGACAATAAACAGAGAAATTTCTGAGGCATGTAACAACAGAACAGCAATTATTGTGGGGGACTTCAACTTGCACTTCGATTGGGTGAATCAAGTTGGTCGAGGCAGTCTCAGGGAGGACTTCATAGAAAGTCATCTGTGATGACTTTCCCGAACCTACAAGGGAATGTGCTATCTTAAAGCTGGTCCTGTGCAATGAGACGGGTAAAATTAGTGATCCTCTTGGAAAGAGTGATCACAGTATGATTGAGTTTCTCATACAAAGGGAGGGTGCAATAGTTCCGTCTAAAACCAGCGTATCATGCCTAAAAAAATGGAGAAGTTGGGATGAGGGAGGATTTGGTTAGTGTAGACAGGGAACACATTATATAGTGGGACAGTTGGGGAACAGTGGAAGACTTTCAAAGAGATTTTTCATGGCGCTCAACAAAAGTATATTCCAGCTAGAAGCAAGGACAGTAAGGGTGGGGACAGCCAGACTTAGGAAATAAAAAGCATCAAACTAAAAGTTCATGCATACAAAGTCACCAAGAGTCCAGTTTCCCACTGAACAATTGGAAAATCTTTAAAAAAAACAGCAAAAGCAACTAAGAGAGCAATAAAGAAAGGGAAGGTAGATTATGAAAATAAACTGGCTCAAAATATAAAAATGAATAGTAAATTTTTTTATGATGATATAAAGCAGAAAAGGGTGGCCAAAATGAATGAAGGTCCCTTGGTGGACGAGAAGAGGGAATTGATATTGGGTAATGAGGAAATGGCTGAGGCTTTCAATGACTATTTTCAGCCGGTTTTCACGGTGGAGGACATCTAGCATGCCAAAGACAGATGTTACGGATGTGATGGGAGGTGAGGACCTCAATACAATAGCTATCACTAAAGAAGTAACACTGAGCAAATTTGTGGGCCTGAAGATAGACAAGTCTCCTGGTCCTGATGGAATGCATCCCAGGGTACTGAAAGAAACGGCAGAAGTTACAGTACAGGCTTTGGACTCTGGAAAGGCCCCTGCGGTCTGGAAGATGGCGAATGTCACGCCGCTGTTCAAAACAGAATGTACAAAAAAAACCTCAGCAGGCTACGATGGAAGAAAGTATAGTCGCTGTTTTGGGCTGAAACCCTTCGGCAGGACTGGGAAAAAAAAAGCTTTAGGGTTAGTGAGTTCTGGACCCTGCCACGGTGATGCCTTAAGCACGAGTGAGTCTGCATCTGAAAGGTCACAGGCCTTGAAGCTGCGCAACAAATTACCCAAACTCAGCGTGGGGCCGATTTGGTTGTTGAAGGGAATGTGGAGAAGAGTGATCTTGGCTGCTACGACAAACGTAGGTTCTTTACAGAGAGACACACACTAAACGCTGGAAGATCTCAACAGCTCAGCCAGAATCTACGAAAGGGAATGAACCCTTTGGGCTGAGACCCCTCATCAATGGGGAAGAATCCAGAATAAGCAAGTGGTGGGAGGGGTAGGCAGGTGAAATGTGAGACCAGGTCAGGGAGATTAAATTTTATAATGGGAAATGGAAAACAAGAGAGAAACTTTGCTGACGACACAACTATTGTTGGCAGAATTTCAGGTGGTGACCAGGAGGCCTACAGGAGTGAGATAGATCACCTGATTGATAGATCACCTCAACAACAACCTTGCACTCAACGTCAGTAAGACCAAAGTCTTGATTGTGGACTTCAGAAAGGGCAAGACGAGAGAACCTACACCAGTCCTCACAGAGGGATCAGAGGTGGAGAGAGTGAGCAGCTTCAAGTTCCTGAGTGTCAATATCTCTGAGGATCTAACCTGGTCCCAACATATAGAAGCAGCTATAAGGAAAGCAAGAGATCAGCTACGTTTCATTAGGAGTTTGAGGAGATTTGGTATGTCACCAAAGACACTTGCAAATTTCCACAGATTTGCAATGGAGAGCATTCTAATTGGCTGTAATCACCGTCTGGTATGGGGGGGGGGGGGGGGGAGAGGGTGGCTTCTGCACCGGATCGAAATAAACTGCAGGGAATCGTAAACTTAGTCAGCTCCCTCATGAGCACCAGCCTCCATAGAATCCAGGACATCTTCAAGGAGCAATGCCTCCAAAAGGCAGCGTCCAACATTGAAGATCTCCAGCACCCAGGACATGCCCTCTTCTCATTGTTACCATCAGGGAGGAGGTACGGGAGCCTGAAGACACACACTCAGTGATTCAGGAACAGCTTCTTCCCCTCTGCTATCTGATTTCTGAATGGACATCCATCCCATGAACACAACCTCACTACTTTTTTTTGCATTTATTTATAAATAATAATATATATTATAAAATAGTATATTAGTGTACGGTGTATATATATAGTATTTAATAGTATATTGTTATAAAATAAGTATGTGTATATACGTGTGTGTGTATGTATGTATATATATAATATAACATTTTATATAATATAACATATGTATATATATATATAACATTTCCGTAATTCACCTCTTTTTATTATGAATTACAATGTACTGCTGCCACATAATGTCAATTTTCATGACATATAAGGTGTTGTTAAACCTGATTCTCATTCCGACATCTTCATGAAAGACACAAACTCTTGGAAATGCAGGAAAAGCAAAAATCTGACACAAAAAAAAAGGAACATTTAATAAACTACTAGGGAAGATAGTGAGGTTTAAAGAAATGAACTCCCAAGTCCGAGAGGATCTACATTTCAGAGATTAAGCAAGCTCTGGTTAATACCTTTCGCAATTTGGAGCACCCTGGATGGTCCCTGCACACAGGACAGCAGATGGGGCTCCAGTATTTGAGAAAGAAGGGGGGAGAGAAAACTGAGCGAGTCCATCTCGGAATAGTGTGCAGAGTTGATTCGCAACCTTGAATCAGGGTTGAGGTGAACCCTCCTGTGAGGAGACGTTATATTTACAGGTTTAAAGACCACAGGAGCAGAATGCGGCCATTCAGCCTATTAAATCTGCTCCACCATTCGGTCATGCCCGATTCATCATCCCTCTCAATCCCATTCTCCTGCCTCTCTCATGCCCTGACTAATCAAGAAGGTGGTTCAAACATCGGAGGCCCAGAGGGAGTTATGAGTCCTCTCAGAAGGTTAGTTTACAGGTTGAGTCTGTGGTAAAGAAGGCAAAAGCAATGTTGGCATTTGTTTCAAGGGGAATAGAATATAAAAGCAAGGAGATGATGCTGAGGCTTTATAAGACACCATCAGGCCTCACTTGGAGTATTGTCAACAGTTTCGGGCCCCATATCTCAGAAAGGGTGAGTCCAGAGGAGGTTCACAAGCACGATTCTGGGAATGAAGGGGATAACTAACATGCAAGGAGCTTTTGGCAGCTTTGTGCCTGTACTCACAAGAATTTAGAAGAATGTGTGGGGATCTCAGTGAAACCTACTGAATGTTGAAAGGAATAGAAAGGGTGGGTGTGGAGAAGATGTTTCCCCATGGTGGGGGTATCCAGCACTAGAGGGCACTGCCTCAAAATTGAGGGGTGACCTTTCAGAACAGAGGTAAGGAGGAATTTTGCTTTTCGCCACAGAGAAGTGAATCTGTGGAATGCTCTGCCACAGATAACAGTGGAGGCCAAGTCCGTGGGTATACTTAAGGGAGACGTTGGTAGTTTCCTGACTGATCAGGGCACCAAAGGATATGGTGAGAAGGCAGGTGTATGGGGTTGAGTGGGATCCAGGATCAGCCATGATGGAATGAGAGAGCAGCCTCGATGGGCTGAATGGACTATCAACCTCTGCTTTGATCTGGCCTCCACAGCCGTAATTCTAGATTCACCCCCCCCCCCCCCCCCACTGGCCAAGGAAATGCCTCATTTCTATTCTAAAGGCTGCGAGGGCATCTCATTGAAACTTGCCATTGACTGCATTCCTTCAGCAGGGATGAAAGAACCAGCAGGGGCTTCTAACCTGTTTTATGCCATGGACTCGTACCAATGGAGGGATCTAAGGACCCCCTGTTCTAAAGCATTGCTGCCAGTACTGTAGACACTAGTTTTTTACCCCTCAGAATGACGTATTTGGAAAGTAAAGGCCGGAAAAATTATCTTTGAATGAATTTTATATTTTCAGAGCTAATTTTAATCTACCTGGAAATCAGAAGCAACAAGGAAAGAAAACGTTATTGGTTTTTATTTCCTGCCTGGGGACTTTTAACCGAATCAAATAATTCTTCCTTTAACGAAGCAGAAAGACTTGGACGTTATCATTCCGATCACCGCCACCCCCGGGGGGAGGTGGGGGAAATTTAGATCCGACCACATGTTTAACGACATAAGCTACACCAAATATTCTTTTTACAATTAAAAAAAAATATCAGTTTAATGTTTTCTTATACTTTAATACCAGAGTCATTTGACGATTTGAATTTTAAAATCAATCACCAGCCGCGGGGTTCCAACTCGTGACTACCAGTCCACATGTTTAACCTCGCCATGCACAAAATTGGATTTTTTTTTAAAAAGGTGGGGGGAATAAATGGTAAAAAGACAAGTCGAAGCGTTCCGAGGAGCCACGTTATTGGTTTACTACCGTACATCCGCACTCTGCCCAAAAAAAACGGGGATTGCATCAGAAAACGCATTGACCTAGTCTCCAGCTGCTTTCTTCCTCTCAATAAACACCTATCAGCAAATATGGTCAATTTCACAGCTTCTGGCGCCAAATTGAACATAAATAGGGTGAAGTTTGCAGGAACAAGAAGGAATTTTAAGTAAATATAGATTTTTTTGAGGCGATATCCGCCGGCTGATCGTTTTAATCCTATAAATTCGGGAGTTTCTCTATTTGAGTTTACCTTGCTAAATCCAGAAAGGAGTCGGTGACCTCTTTAGGCTCCGGGAGCGCTTCCTCCATGCCGGGCAGCTGCGGCTTGGCCTCGGCGCCTGCTCCAGGTCGGATGATGAAAGCCATAGCCACACCGGTGGCCGAGGCCAGCAGCGTGGTGAGGAAGAAGAACAGCATTGCCCAGCCGCCCAGCCTGCCCAGGGCTTTCGTGTCCAGGCTGGCGGCCCCCGCCACCAGGCTGCAGACGACCAGCGGGATGATGATCATTTTCAGCAGCCGTATGAGCAGCTCGCCGGGGAAGGAGAAGTACATGATCTGAACCCTGCCGAGCCCGAGGCCTCTCACCGACAGGCCGATCGCCACGCCGATGATGACCCCGGTCACGGTGAGGATGACCAGCAGGTTCCCCCTGATGCAGCCGCGGACCTTGCCCATGCTGTCCGCCGGCTTTCGGCTCGCTACATTGTCGCCGCCGATCGATACATCGTTGCCGTTCTCGCCCGGGTGGATGTCCCCGTTGGAGGTGCCCTTAGCAGCGTCAGTCTTCATCGCAGCCACAACCTCTTACCAATCTCCCTCTTTTCCTTTTGGGAAAAGAAAGACGCTTGCTGAATAAATTAGTTTTATAAATATGTGTCTGAATACGGAGAAATCCGGCAAAGGGCTGCAGTTAGTCGCGGGCTCTTTGTAGTGTGGGTCGCTCTTCAAGAACCTCTCAGAGAAGGAGGTGTGTCTGCGGGCGGGCTTTATATCATCTCCCGCCCCACCAACAGCGTGAGCCGATTTTTTCTTCCCCGCAAATGAGAGAGGACGGAAATCAATTCGGACGGTAAAGAATACCATCAGGTTTGTATACCACCGGCGGATGTCATAAATTGTGTTAACTTGGCGGCAGCCATGCATGATAATAGAAAAATAAAACTGTGAATTACAGTAAGTATATTTATATTAAGTAGCCAAATTAAATAAGTACTGTAGTTGAAAAATCGGAAATTGAAAAAAAATGAAGTGTTCGTGGGTTTAACGTCCATTCAGAAATCGGATGGCAGAGGGGAAGAAGCTGTTCCTGAATCGTTGAATGTGTGCCTTCAGGCTCCTGTACCTCCTCCCTGATGGCAGAGGGGAAGAAGCTGTTCCTGAATCGTTGAGTGTGTCTCTTCAGGCTCCTGTACCTCCCCCCCGATGGCAGAGGGGAAGAAGCTGTTCCTGAATCGTTGAATGTGTGCCTTCAGGCTCCTGTACCTCCTCCCTGATGGCAGAGGGGAAGAAGCTGTTCCTGAATCGCCGAGTGTGTGTCTTCAGGCTCCTGTACCTCCTCCCTGATGGCAGAGGGGAAGAAGCTGTTCCTGAATTGCTGAGTGTGTGCCTTCAGGCTCCTCTACCTCCTCCCCGATGGCGGAGGGGAAGAAGCTGTTCCTGAATCGCTGAGTGTGTGTCTTCAGGCTCCTGTACCTCCTCCCTGATGGCAGAGGGGAAGAAGCTGTTCCTGAATCGCTGAGTGTGTGTCTTCAGGCTCCTGTACCTCCTCCCTGATGGCAGAGGGGAAGAAGCTGTTCCTGAATCATTGAGTGTGTGTCTTCGGGCTCCTCTACCTCCTTCCCAATGGTAGCAATGAGAAGAGGGCATTTCCAAGATTGTCTTTAATGAAGGACGCCGCCTTTCTGAGGCACCGCTCCTTGAAGATGTCTTGGATACTACGGAGGCTGGTGCCCATGATGGGTCTGACTAGTTTTACAGCCTTCAGTTCTGTGCCCCAATACCAGACGGTGATGCAGCCGGTTAGAATGCCGTCCACGGTACATCTGTAGAATTTGTTTGCGTGTTTTAGGTGACAAACCAAATCTGTTTGAACTCCTTAGCCGCTGTCTTGCTACTTTATATCTACATCGACATGTTGGGACCAGGTTAGATATTGACAACCAGGAGCTTGAAACTGCTCACTCTCTCCACCTCTGATCCCTCTATGAGGGTTGGTGTGTGTTCCCTGGTCTCACCCTTCCAGAAGTCCACAAATATGGGAGTATCTTGTGGATTTTGTGCTGCCCATCATGAAAATTACCATGAAATTTCTCTATCATGCACCAATTTTTTTTTAAATCGCCAATATTTGTTATTCCAGTTCATAATTCAAGTCAGAATTACTGACGGAGACATGAAGGAAGGCATTTTTGTTGATCCACAGATCAAACAGGTCATCAACCACAGGCAATACAACAAACTTCTAGCGAAACCGGAGAAAATCAAGTGGAAGGCATTCAAGAATGTTGTTGAAAATTTTTTTGGCAACGACAGAGCACCAAACTACGTGCAGCTGGTTGACAACGTGCTTCAAGCAGACGAAACCATGAAGTGCAACACGTCACCAAAGATTCATTTTCTGCTTTCCCATTTAGACTTCTTCCCTGCAAATCTTGGCTCTGTCATAGAACCGTAGAACATTACAGCACAGAAACAGGCCTTTTGGCCTTACTTGGCTGTGCCGAACCATTTTTCTACCTAGTCTCACTGACCTGCACCTGGGCCTTATCCCTCCATACACCTCTCATCCATGTACCTGTCCAAGTTTTTCTTCAATGTTAAAAGTGAGCCCGCATTCACCACCTCATCTGGCAGCTCATTCTACACTCCCACCACTCTCTGCGTGAAGAAGCCCCCACTAATGTTCCCTTTAAACTTTTTCCCCTTCACCCTTAACCCATGACCTCTTTATTTCCTCCCCTGGCCTCAGTGGAAAAAAGTGTCAGTGATGAGCATAGTGAAAGGTTTCTCCAGGACGTTGCGGTCATGGAGAAACAGAATCAGGGCAACTGGAATCCATCAATGCTGGCTGATTATTGTTGAACACTTCGGCGAGAAGCTTCAGACACCGAGTATGAACAAAAACCATCAACAAAGCATTTTTAGCTCAGTTGAACTATTGCAAAGAGTCAGCACCCATTTTGGAATTAAATTCATCACATTCGATAAAAGTTAATTTCTTGTTTCTCCAAATTCCTACATGACACAAGTGGTCTGAAATCATATTTTTGATCGGCTTCAGGCCGTCCGTCATAAACAGAAAAAAAAATTCTGAAGAAGCAACACTTACGAAAGGTTTGGTTGTCCAGTGTCGCAAGTCAAAGTGCTTTACAGTGGGATAGTGTGCAAACGTAAAATAAAATAAAAAGTAATAACAAAATAAGAGAAGATTTGCATTCTGTCTGACCTGCTTGAATTTTGTGTGGGTTGCTTTGGATTTCAAGTATCTGCAGACTCTCTCATGCTGGTAATAACTTACTTGTGGAGCATTTTTCACATAGATGTTGCAGTTCAAAGTGCTTTACAATGTGACAGTGTGCAAACATAAAATAGAAAATTGAAAAAATACAAATAAGCATGAAAATGAAGGACAAATAAGATGTTAGTTTAAAAAAAGGTTAAACAAATAGGAAAACAACAATACAAGATGCTGGAGGATCTCAGAATCAGTCCGGATGAAGGGTCTCGGCCCCGAAATGTTAACTGTTTGTTCATTTCCATAGATCTGCCAGCGTGGAGTCCTTCCAGCAATTTCTCTGTGAGTTGCTCAGATTTATAGACAATAATAGACAATAGGTGCAGGAGTAGGCCATTCGGCCCTTCTAGCCAGCACTGCTATTCACTGTGATCATGGCTGATCATACACAATCAGTACCCCGTTCCTGCCCTCTCCCCATATCCCTTGACCCCACTATCTATAAGAGCTCTATCTAACTCTCTCTTGAAAGCATCCAGAGACTTGGCCTCCAGTGCCTTCTGGGGCAGAGCATTCCACGTATCCACCACTCTCTGGGTGAAAAAGTTTTTCCACATCTCTGTTCTAAATGGCCTACCCCTTATTCTTAAACTGTGGCCTCTAGTTCTGGACTCACCCATCAGCGGGAACATGCTTCCTGCCTCCAGTGTGTCCAACCCCTTAATAATCTTATATGTCTCAATCAGATCTCCTCTCATCCTTCTAAATTCCAGTGTATACAAGCCCAGTCGCTCCAATCTTTCAACATATGACAGTCCCGCCATTCCGGGAATTAACCTTGTGAACCTACGCTGCACTCCCTCAATAGCAAGAGCGTCCTTCCTCAAATTTGGAGACCAAAACTGCACACAATACTCCAGGTGTGATCTCACCAAGGCCCTGTACAGCTGCAGAAGGACCTCTTTACTCCTATACTCAATTCCTCTTGTTATAAAAGCCAGCATGCCATTAGCTTTCTTCACTCCCTGCTGTACCTGCATGCTTGCTTTCATTGACTGATGTACAAGAACACTGAGATCTCGTTGTACTTCCCCCTTTCCAGCGACTGCAGATTTTAATGTATTTGGAACTCAGAGTCAGGTTTAATATCACCGGCATATGTCGTGAAATTTGTTGCCTTAGCAGCAGCCGTACATTGCAATACATAATAATAGAAAAAAAACATGAGTTACTGTGTGTGTGTGTGTATATATATATATATACGCGCGCGTGCACACACACACACACGCACACACACACACACACACAAACAAAAGTATAAATAAATAAATGTAATTCATATATTAGTTAAATAAGTAGTGCAAAAACAGAAAATGAAGAAGTGGTGAGGTAGTGTTCATGGGGTCAACGTCCATTCAGAAATCGGAAGAGAGGGGAAGAGGCTGTTCCTGAATCATTGAGTGTGTGACTTTAGGCTCCTGAGCTTCCTTCCTGGTGGTAGCGATGACGACAGGGCCCACCCTTGGAGACAATGCACCCACCAATTTGAATCCTGGGGCAATTTACAGTGTCCGATTAACCTTCCAACTGGCACATCTAGAGTGAGGGATGGCAGGCTCTCGACTCGACCCAGGAGTGAGGGATGGCAGGCTCTCGACTCGACCCAGGAGTGAGGGATGGCAGGCTCTCGACTCGACCCAGGAGTGAGGGATGGCAGACTCTCGACACGACCCAGAAGTGAGGGATGGCAGGCTCTCGACACGACCCAGGAGTGAGGGATGGCAGGCTCTCGACTCGACCCAGGAGTGAGGGATGGCAGACTCGTGACTCGACCCAGGAGTGAGGGATGGCAGGCTCTCGACTCGACCCAGGAGTGAGGGATGGCAGGCTCTCGACTCGACCCAGGAGTGAGGGATGGCAGACTCTCGACACGACCCAGAGTGAGGGATGGCAGGCTCGTGACTCGACCCAGGAGTGAGGGATGGCAGGCTCTCGACTCGACCCAGGAGTGAGGGATGGCAGGCTCTCGACTCGACCCAGGAGTGAGGGATGGCAGACTCTCGACACGACCCAGAGTGAGGGATGGCAGGCTCTCGACACGACCCAGGAGTGAGGGATGGCAGGCTCTCGACTCAACCCAGGAGTGAGGGATGGCAGGCTCTCGACACGACCCAGAGTGAGGGATGGCAGGCTCTCGACTCGACCCAGGAGTGAGGGATGGCAGACTCGTGACTCGACCCAGGAGTGAGGGATGGCAGGCTCTCGACACGACCCAGGAGTGAGGGATGGCAGACTCTCGACACGACCCAGGAGTGAGGGATGGCAGGCTCTCGACTCGACCCAGGAGTGAGGGATGGCAGACTCTCGACTCGACCCAGGAGTGAGGGATGGCAGACTCTCGACGACCCAGGAGTGAGGGATGGCAGACTCTCGACGACCCAGGAGTGAGGGATGGCAGACTCTCGACGACCCAGGAGTGAGGGATGGCAGACTCTCGACGACCCAGGAGTGAGGGATGGCAGACTCTCGACTCGACCCAGGAGTGAGGGATGGCAGACTCTCGACTCAACCCAGGAGTGAGGGATGGCAGACTCTCGACTCGACCCAGGAGTGAGGGATGGCAGACTCTCGACTCGACCCAGGAGTGAGGGATGGCAGGCTCTCGACTCGACCCAGGAGTGAGGGATGGCAGGCTCTCGACTCGACCCAGGAGTGAGGGATGGCAGGCTCTCGACTCGACCCAGGAGTGAGGGATGGCAGACTCTCGACTCGACCCAGGAGTGAGGGATGGCAGACTCTCGACTCGACCCAGGAGTGAGGGATGGCAGACTCTCGACTCGACCCAGGAGTGAGGGATGGCAGGCTCTCGACTCGACCCAGGAGTGAGGGATGGCAGGCTCTCAACTCGACCCAGGAGTGAGGGATGGCAGGCTCTCGACTCGACCCAGGAGTGAGGGATGGCAGACTCTCGACTCGACCCAGGAGTGAGGGATGGCAGACTCTCGACTCGACTCAGGAGTGAGGGTTGGCAGACTCTCGACTCAACCCAGGAGTGAGGGATGGCAGACTCTCGACACGACCCAGAGTGAGGGATGGCAGGCTCGTGACTCGACCCAGGAGTGAGGGATGGCAGGCTCTCGACTCGACCCAGGAGTGAGGGATGGCAGGCTCTCGACTCGACCCAGGAGTGAGGGATGGCAGACTCTCGACACGACCCAGAGTGAGGGATGGCAGGCTCTCGACACGACCCAGGAGTGAGGGATGGCAGGCTCTCGACTCAACCCAGGAGTGAGGGATGGCAGGCTCTCGACACGACCCAGAGTGAGGGATGGCAGGCTCTCGACTCGACCCAGGAGTGAGGGATGGCAGACTCGTGACTCGACCCAGGAGTGAGGGATGGCAGGCTCTCGACACGACCCAGGAGTGAGGGATGGCAGACTCTCGACACGACCCAGGAGTGAGGGATGGCAGGCTCTCGACTCGACCCAGGAGTGAGGGATGGCAGACTCTCGACTCGACCCAGGAGTGAGGGATGGCAGACTCTCGACGACCCAGGAGTGAGGGATGGCAGACTCTCGACGACCCAGGAGTGAGGGATGGCAGACTCTCGACGACCCAGGAGTGAGGGATGGCAGACTCTCGACTCGACCCAGGAGTGAGGGATGGCAGACTCTCGACTCGACCCAGGAGTGAGGGATGGCAGACTCTCGACTCGACCCAGGAGTGAGGGATGGCAGACTCTCGACTCGACCCAGGAGTGAGGGATGGCAGGCTCTCGACTCGACCCAGGAGTGAGGGATGGCAGGCTCTCGACTCGACCCAGGAGTGAGGGATGGCAGGCTCTCGACTCGACCCAGGAGTGAGGGATGGCAGACTCTCGACTCGACCCAGGAGTGAGGGATGGCAGACTCTCGACTCGACCCAGGAGTGAGGGATGGCAGGCTCTCGACTCGACCCAGGAGTGAGGGATGGCAGGCTCTCGACTCGACCCAGGAGTGAGGGATGGCAGGCTCTCGACTCGACCCAGGAGTGAGGGATGGCAGACTCTCGACTCGACCCAGGAGTGAGGGATGGCAGACTCTCGACTCGACTCAGGAGTGAGGGTTGGCAGACTCTCGACTCAACCCAGGAGTGAGGGATGGCAGGCTCTCGACTCGACTCAGGAGTGAGGGATGGCAGACTCTCGACTCGACCCAGGAGTGAGGGATGGCAGACTCTCGACTCGACCCAGGAGTGAGGGATGGCAGGCCCTCGACTCGACCCAGGAGTGAGGGATGGCAGGCCCTCGACTCGACCCAGGAGTGAGGGATGGCAGGCCCTCGACTCGACCGAGGTGGAGGGATGGCAGGCTCTCGACTCGACCCAGGAGTGAGGGATGGCAGGCTCTGGACTCGACCCAGGAGTGAGGGATGGCAGGCTCTCGACTCGACCCAGGAGTGAGGGATGGCAGGCTCTCGACTCGACCCAGGAGTGAGGGATGGCACACTCTCGACTGGACCCAGGAGGGAGGGATGGCAGGCTCTCGACTCGACCCAGGAGTGAGGGATGGCAGACTCTCGACTCGACCCAGGAGTGAGGGATGGCAGACTCTCGACTCGACCCAGGAGTGAGGGATGGCAGGCTCTCGACTCGATCCAGAAGTGAGGGATGGCAGGCTCTCGACTCGACCCAGGAGTGAGGGATGGCAGGCTCTGGACTCGACCCAGGAGTGAGGGATGGCAGGCTCTCGACTCGACCCAGGAGTGAGGGATGGCAGGCTCTCGACTCGATCCAGGAGTGAGGGATGGCACACTCTCGACTGGACCCAGGAGGGAGGGATGGCAGGCTCTCGACTCGACCCAGGAGTGAGGGATGGCAGGCTCTCGACTCGACCCAGGAGTGAGGGATGGCAGACTCTCGACTCGACCCAGGAGTGAGGGATGGCAGGCTCTCGACTCGATCCAGAAGTGAGGGATGGCAGACTCTCGACTCGACCCAGGAGTGAGGGATGGCAGACTCTCGACTCGACCCAGGAGTGAGGGATGGCAGACTCTCGACTCGACCCAGGAGTGAGGGAAGGCAGGCTCTCGACTCGACCCAGGAGTGAGGGATGGCAGGCTCTCGACTCGACCCAGGAGTGAGGGATGGCAGACTCGTGACTCGACCCAGGAGTGAGGGATGGCAGGCTCTCGACTCGACCCAGGAGTGAGGGATGGCAGGCTCTCGACTCGACCCAGGAGTGAGGGATGGCAGACTCTCGACTCGACCCAGGAGTGAGGGATGGCAGACTCTCGACTCGACTCAGGAGTGTGGGATGGCAGGCTCTCGACTCAACCCAGGAGTGAGGGATGGCAGACTCTCGACGACCCAGGAGTGAGGGATGGCAGACTCTCGACTCGACCCAGGAGTGAGGGATGGCAGACTCTCGACGACCCAGGAGTGAGGGATGGCAGACTCTCGACTCGACCCAGGAGTGAGGGATGGCAGACTCTCGACTCGACCCAGGAGTGAGGGATGGCAGGCTCTCGACTCGACCCAGGAGTGAGGGATGGCAGGCTGTCGACTCGACCCAGGAGTGAGGGATGGCAGGCTGTCGACTCGACCCAGGAGTGAGGGATGGCAGGCTCTCGACTCGACCCAGGAGTGAGGGATGGCAGACTCTCGACTCGACCCAGGAGTGAGGGATGGCAGGCTCTCGACTCGACCCAGGAGTGAGGGATGGCAGGCTGTCGACTCGACCCAGGAGTGAGGGATGGCAGGCTGTCGACTCGACCCAGGAGTGAGGGATGGCAGGCTCTCGACTCGACCCAGGAGTGAGGGATGGCAGACTCTAGACTCGACCCAGGAGTGAGGGATGGCAGACTCTCGACTCGACTCAGGAGTGAGGGATGGCAGACTCTCGACTCGACCCAGGAGTGAGGGATGGCAGACTCTCGACTCGACCCAGGAATGAGGGATGGCAGGCTCTCGACTCGACCCAGGAGTGAGGGATGGCAGGCTCTCGACTCGACCCAGGAGTGAGGGATGGCAGACTCGTGACTCGACCCAGGAGGGAGGGATGGCAGGCTCTCGACTCGACTCAGGAGTGAGGGATGGCAGACTCTCGACGACCCAGGAGTGAGGGATGGCAGACTCGTGACTCGACCCAGGAGTGAGGGATGGCAGACTCTCGACTCGACCGAGGAGTGAGGGATGGCAGACTCTCGACTCGACCCAGGAGTGAGGGATGGCAGGCTCTCGACTCGACCCAGGAGTGAGGGATGGCAGGCTCTCGACTCGATCCAGGAGTGAGGGATGGCAGACTCTCGACTCGACCCAGGAGTGAGGGAAGGCAGGCTCTCGACTGACCCAGGAATGAGGGATGGCAGACTCTCGACTCGACCCAGGAGTGAGGGATGGCAGGCTCTCGACTCGACCCAGGAGTGAGGGATGGCAGACTCGTGACTCGACCCAGGAGTGAGGGATGGCAGACTCGTGACTCGACCCAGGAGTGAGGGATGGCAGGCTCTCGACTCGACCCAGGAGTGAGGGATGGCAGACTCTCGACTCGACCCAGGAGTGAGGGATGGCAGACTCGTGACTCGACCCAGGAGTAAGGGATGGCAGGCTCTCGACTCGATCCAGGAATGAGGGATGGCAGACTCTCGACTCGACCTAGGAGTGAGGGATGGCAGGCTCTCGACTCGACCCAGGAGTGAGGGATGGCAGGCTCTCGACTCGATCCAGGAGTGAGGGATGGCAGGCTCTCGACTCGACCCAGGAGTGAGGGATGGCAGACTCGTGACTCGACCCAGGAGTGAGGGATGGCAGACTCGTGACTCAACCCAGGAGTGAGGGATGGCAGGCTCTCGACTCGACCCAGGAGTGAGGGGTGGCAGGCTCTCGACTTGACCCAGGAGTGAGGGATAGTAGGCTTGCGATAAATAGATAGATAGATAGATGGATGGATGAATGGATGGATAGATAGATAGATAGACATACAGACAGATAGATAGATGGATAGATTGATAGATAGATGGATGGATAGATAGATAGATGGATGGGTGGATAGATAGATGGATGGATAGATAGATGGACAGATAGATGGATAGATAGATAGATGGATGGATGGTTGATGGATGGATAGATGGATGGATAGATAGATAGATAGATAGATAGATAGACAGACAGATGGATGGATAGATAGATGGATAGATGGATGGATAGTTGGATGGATGGATAGATAGATAGACAGACAGACGGATGGATGGATAGATAGATAGATAGATAGATAGATAGATGGATAGATAAATAAATAGAATAATAAAATCGTACAAAAATTACAGGCCCTTTGGCCCACAATGTTGTGCCGACCCTCAAACCCTGCCTCCCATATAACCCCCCATCTTAAATTCCTCCATATACCTGTCTAGTAGTCTCTTAAACTTCACTAGTGTATCTGCCTCCACCACTGACTCAGGCATATAAATAAATATATTTACTTTTTTAAAAGACATGGCACAGTTCCAGTCCGGGGTCATGACCCAAAACGTTGATTATCTATCCCCCTCTGCAGGCGCTGCCCAAACCGCTGAGTTCCTCCCGCATCCGGTTTGACGCTCTGCACCCCGGCGTCCGCGCTCTCTTGTGTCGCGGTGCTGGTGTCCAATAGCAAGGGGGGTGCGAGGTGGCAGGGGATCGCCCTCCGCGGCACGGCAGCATTGCAGAAACGCAACGCTGACCGGAGCCAGCTGTAAGATTGGGGGTTCGGTCCGGTCCGGAGTTTGTACGTTCTCCTCGTGTGTTCCCTCCAGCTGCTCGGGTTTCCTCCCATGTTCCAATGAGATGTGTGGTCGGCAGCCATTTGTGAATCAAAGTTGCAAGTCAAATGTCACCATATCCAACCCTGGGATGCATTTCCTTGTGGGCATTCTCAATAAACCTATGGAATAATAACCATAACAGAATTGATGAAAGACTACGCTGGTCCCAGAAGCTCAGCATCACTGGTGGGCACAACCCTCGCTGATCTGATCTGATGGCAGTTCACTGTACGTTTTGATGTACACGTGACAAAGAAAGCTAATCTTTCTTTCCTTTTGCAGGGTAGATTCGACACACACAGACAGTGCTGCACATATATATCTCTTGGGTGCCTAGAACTTTTGCACAGGACTGTATTTGTCGACGTGGAGCGGAGAGCGAGTTTGTAAATCTGGCAGGAGCAAAGGATGTTGGAAATGGCGAGGGTGGAGCTCAGGAGAGGGGTGTGGGACAGGTGGCAGAGAAGGAGTATCAGGGGTGGGGGTGGCACAGGTGCAGACACACCCAGCCCTGAGACACCAGGCAAGGTCATTTGATTCCAAACAATTGGTTTATTGATCATTACAGAAAGTCTCTCCAGTGCTTCCCTCCCCCTTCCCCTTTTCCCAACCATGATTCCCCTCTCCCTGCCCCCTTCCCACTCTCAGTCCACAACAGAGACCCAGATCAGAATCAGGTTTATCATCACTCACATCCGTCATGAAATTTGTTCTTTTTTGTTGCAGCAGCACAGTGCAATACATAAAATTACTACAGTACTGTGCAAAAGTCTTAGGCACCCTGGGGGGGTGGTGTGTGTGTGTGCCCCTCAGTCTTGCACAGGACTATATGTGCTTTTGCAGGAAGATTGGGGAATAAGTGAAGATTTTAAGTGTTGATAAACTATTAAAAGTCGGTGTACTGGAAATGCACCATTTGCGTTAGCAACCAGCAAAGCCTGAGAGTGTGCTGGAGGGCAGCCCGCAAGAGTCCCAACTCATTCTGGCTCCAATGTACCGTTCCCACAAGGCTCAGCACCAAAACAACAACAGCAAAACAACTCTTCGCACCACAAAACTGAGGTTGAAAGTCTGCCGCAAAGACCGCAGACCGAAGAGAATCAGTGAACCGAATGTTTACTTTAACAACATAGGCAAGGTTACATATGCAATATCACAAATAGCAAGTATTTGTTTAATGCTTAGATTTAAATTCCTCAATGTTCAGAAGTTCAAAGCAAATTTTATTATCAGAGAGCATACACGTCACCACATATAACCTTGAGGTTCATTGTCCTGTGGATGTACTCAGCAAATCTATAGAGTAGTAACTGCAAACAGGATCAGTGAACGATCAGCCCGAGTGCAGAGGAAAACAAACTGTGCAGATGCAATATAAATAAATAGCGATAAATAACGAGGACATGAGATAACACGATAAAGAGTCCTTAAAGTGAGATCATTGTTTGTGGGAAGATCTCAACGGATGGATGGGTGTAGTTATTCTCTTTCATTCGAGAGCCTGATGGGGTACTAGCTGTTCCTGAAGCTGGTGGTGCGAGTTCAGAGGCTCCTGTATCTTCTACCTCACGGCTTAGGTGGTGAGGATCTCTGATGAAGGATGCTGCTTTTTTACAACAGTGTTTCACGTAGATGTGCTCAATGGTTGGGAGGGCTTTACCCGTGGTGGACTGGGTGAATCCACTACCTTTTGTAGGATTTTCCCACACCAGGCCATGATGAAGCCAGTCAATACCCTCCCAAGTTATGATAGTCGGGTTTGAGCTGTGGACTCCAGCTCTCTGAACTGTCAGACTAGAAAACCAAGGACTATTCTGGGCATTAAGTGAACAAATCTACCTTAGTTCCACCCTCTAATGACCTTCTTTGAGCTGTAAGTTTTCTCCTGAATCATTCATTCATGAGTTCTTGTCCTTGTTTAGGATGGTGGTGAATATTGATAGCTTGGGATGAGGCATTTGGTGTTCTCTGAGCTTGGCAATTAGTTTGCCCCAAGAACTAAGTGAAGAGAACCGCAAAAAAATCAATATGGCGACTACAAACAAGAACCATGTTGGCCAGACAGGACATAAGCTCTCAACTCCTTCACGGGAACACAGACCGGGGTACGGAGACATGATCCATCGTCACTGATCTCGGTACATGAAGATCGAGAAGGACACCCCTTTATCTGGGACACCGCCGAGGTTCTGGTGCAGGCAAACACAAAGCAGGCACAAGAATTTTTAGAAATGTGGCTTCCTTCCGATAACTTTGTAAATGTCATCTATGAACCCCTGAGAGCCAAGGAAACGTGAGCCAATAGAATTCAAGGGTCAACTGAATGGGTAGCCAATCAGAACCGAGGCAAGCGAACAGAATGCGAGGGTGGAGTGATTCTGGAGGGGTGTGGGACAGGGGCAGAGGGGGAGTGCCTGGAACAGGAGGTGGCATGGGTGCAGACACACCCAGCCCCGAGACACCAGGCAAGGCCATTTGATTCCAAACAATTGGTTTATTAATCATTACAGAATGTCTCTCCAGTGCTTTCTGCTCACTCTCCTCCCTTCCCCTTTCCCCAACCATGATGCCCCTCTCCCTGCCCCCATCCCACTTTCAATCCGCAATAGAGACCCATATCAGAATCAGGTTTATCATCACTCACATATGTTATGAAATTTGTTTGTGTGGCCGCAGTACAGTGCAATACATAAAATTACTACAGTACTGTGCAAAAGTCTGAGAAACCCTAGCTAAAGTGCCTGAGACTTTTGCACAGTACTGTACATTGTGCACTGTTAATTAGAGTTATTAATGTGTTTTTTTTTGGTATTGGTGTGTTATTGTCACATGTACCAGGATACAGTGATCCTTTTGATCGCTGCCAAGAAAGAGTGGAGTCTGTGAGTGGCCTGTTGCTGTGTGGCTCACTGCGGCAGCCGGGTAGGCCTCTGGCTGATGGGCTACTTACTGCGTTTATAGTCTGCGGGCTTTTTCAGACTTGCTTTTTATATTCTGCGCTTTTATCGCCTGCTCCTTTTCCACTTTGTTCCGCGAGGGGAGGGGGTTTGTGGGGGGGGGGATATTCCGTTGTGTTCAATTAGTTTGCTTGAGATGAATTTATTTAAACCTTGCATCCGTCCCACAACGTGAGGGAGTAAAGATCTTTGCGTTATGACTCCGTCGCAGTGTTTGTGTGGGGCAGGGCTCGTTTTGGGATCGGCGTTCTTGTTCCAATTTGTGCAAATGGGGGGGGGGGCGGTTTGGGGGTTGACGATCAAGATGCCATTCATTCTTGTCTGGGGGGGGGGTGGTTGAGCTTTCTCCTTGAACGACTTTCATGTTCTTTTTCTTGTTCCGTGGCTATCTGGAGAAGACGAGTTTCAGAGTTGTATATGGATAATAATTTGATGATAAATGAACCTTTTGAACCTTTGAAAAGGTTGCCTTGCCTACTGTTTATACAGATTAAACTGAACCTGATTCTGATACGGCTATTGAAACTTGAAAGACCTCGAGCTTTTCACGAAGGCAATGGAGACGACAGTGGAAAAGTTATGGAGGTAAAGAAAGAGTCCTTGGGGAGGAGGCTGGTTCCTGTGAAGTCCATCCACAACCCTTAGTAATTTCTCCCAGTCATGTGCAGAGTTGCTGTACCAAGCAGTTGTGTACCTGCCGGGGGGCACTGGGGGTATCTCACCGGGCCTGTGGAGAGGAATAAACAGTCGACATCTTGGGCTGATCAACACAGACGCGAGGAGATCCTGCTGGTGATCTGCCAACCCTGAGGCGACTCTCCGATGAGAAGCTGTTTTATCTTGTGAAATGGCAGGCCTGCAGAAGGAACAGCCTGGGTCCAGCGTCTGGCTGACCTGGTCGGACTCGTCTGAGTTGCAAAGGACAAGGGTGCAAGGCTGAGGGGAGAGCCATGAAGCATACTGCCCATAGCCTTGGGTCACATCCAATGAGAAGCTGACACAGGTCAGTCAGGTGACCTTGAGCCAATTAAATCGAAGCATCAAGGACTGTTCTGAGAAGGATGGAGGATTCTGGGAGCACAGTCTCTGCAGACCAACCATTGCGGATGTGGATGACACCACATCGGGAACGTTGAGGATTACACTGGGACCACGAGGAACGCCTGGCCAGAGTTGACCCGTTTTCCCAGATGTTACCTTTCCTGTTCTTTGACCACTCGTGGAGGACTCAAAGTACATTTATTTACATTTCAAGATTCAAAGTACATTTATTATCAAAGCATGTATACATTATCCACCTTGAGATTTGTCTGCCTGCAAGCAGCCACAAAGCAAGGAACCTGAAAAGCCCAATTTAAAACAAGAAGGTTACACTCACAACATGCAGGAAGAACTCTAACAGGTCAAGCAGCAGCTATGGAGAAAAGATAAGATAAGATAAACCTTTATTTAACCTGAAGGAAATTATTGTCGCTAGGTTGTTCAGTTAGAGAGTAAAAGTTTCTTCAAGTATGTTAAAAATAAAAGAGAAATGAGAGTGGATGTAGGACCACTAGAAAATGAGGCAGGAGGAATAATAACGGGACAAGGAGATGGCTGATGAACTAAATGAGTATTTTGCATCAGTCTTCACTGTGGAAGACACGAGCAGTTTGTCTGATGTTGAAGAGTGTGAGGGAAGAGAAGTGGGTGCAGTTACTGTTACAAGGGAGAAGGTGCTCAAAAAGCTGTAAGACCATAAGTCACCCAGACCAGAGGAACTGCACCCTAGGGTTCTGAAAGAGCGTGCATTAGAGATTGTGGTGACATTAGAAATGATCTTTCAGAAATCATCGGACTCTGAAATGGTGCCAAAGAACTGGAAAATTGCAAATGTCACTCCACTCTTTAAGAAAGGAGGAAGGCAACAGAAGGGAAATTACAGACCGGTTAGCCTGACCTCAATGGTCGGGAAGATGTTGGGGTCAATTGTTAAAGATGAAGTGATGGAGTACCTGGTGACACAGGACAAGACAGGACAAAGTCAGTATGGTTTCCTTCAGGGAAAATCCTACTTGATGAATCTGTTGGAATTCTTTGAGGATATTACCATAAGGATAAATAGAGGGAATGCAGTGAATGTTGTATATTTGGGCTTTCAGCAGGCCTTTGACAAGGTGCCACACATGAGGCTGTTTACCAAGTTAAAGCCATAGTATTATTGGAAAGTTACTAACATGGTTAGAGCATTGACTGATTGGTAGGTGGCAGCGAGTGGGAATAAAATGATCCTTTTCTGGTTGGCTGCCAGTGACTAGTGGTGTTCCACCAGGGTCAGTGTTGGGACCGCTTCTTTTTATGCTGCACATAAATGATTTAGATGATGGAATAGACTTTGTTGCCAAGTTTGCAGATGATATGAAGATTGGTGGAGGGGCAGGTAGTGTTGAGGAAGCAGGTAGGCTGCAGGAGGACTTAGACAGATTAGGAGAATGGGCAGGAAAGTGGCAAATGAAATACAATGTTGGAAAATGCATGGTCATGCACTTTGGTGGTAGAAATAAATGTGCGGACTATTTTCTAAACCGGGAGAAAATCCAGGAATCTAAGATGCAGAGGGACTTGGGAATCCTTGTGCAAAACACTCCGGTTGAATCGGTGGTAATGAAGGCAAATGCCATGTTAACTTTAATTTCAAGGGTTCTGAAACACAAGAGCAAGGAATCCAGAGAAACACTGTCAGGACATTGGAGCAGGGATCTGATCGCAGACCCGGTACCGTGCACACAGTGAGATTAATCGAGCAACAAATCCCCAGGTGCAAAGTCAGCATCAAAGTTCAGGCAGAGCTCAAGGGGGGGGGGGCGGAGGGAGGGAGGGGAGAGAGAAGGGAGAGAGGGAGGGGAGAGGGGGAGAGAGAGAGAGAAGCAATACAGGTAATAATGAGAAACAGATGAGAGATGGAGTACTCAGTGATACAGGGCTGGAGTAGAGCAGGAGTGGGGACAGGAGCACATGGTGATACAAAACCACAGACTGACAGCTAGGGGAAAACACTCAAAAAGACAGCGTTCAACTGGAGGTACTGGCAAACACACACAAAATGCTGGAGGAACTCAGCAGGTCAGGCAGCATCTACGGAGAGGAACAAACAGTCAAAATTTCAGGCTGAGACCCTTCATCATGTATCAGGACCATAACTGATGTTATCATAGTCAGCAAACGAGATGCTGGAGGTACTCAGAAGATCACCTCGGAAGGAAATGGGCAGTCAGCATTTTCAGGTCTGTAAATAGTTCTTGACCTAAACCTCAGTTGTCAATTTCCTTCTACGGATGCTGTCCAACTCACTGAGCTCCTCCTGCATCTTGTTTCATGTTCCAGATTCCAGCATTTGAGGCTCTCGGCCAGAAACGTTGACTCTTTTATTCTTCTGCATGTGATCTGCCCGACCTGCTTAGTTTCTCCGGTGTTCTGTGTGTGTTGGTCTTGTCCCAAAGCAACATTTTATTCCTCTCCATTGATACTGCTTGACCTGCTGAGTTCCTTGAGTGTTTGTGTGTGTGTGTGTGTGTTTGTCGTGGCCCAAAATGAGCCTTTATTTCACACAAAATGCTGGAGGAACTCGGCAGGTCAGGCGGCATCTATGGAAAAGAATAAGTAGTTGATATTTTGGGCCAAGATCCTTCCTCAGGACTGAGTTCCTCCAGCACATTGTCTTTATTCCTCTCCTTCGAAACTGCATGGTTGGTGGGGTAGAGATACGTCTCTACCAAAGGAGGTTTAAAATGCTTCTTCCCTCCACCAGCCTGCAGGCCACCCTTGGGCAAGGTGTATCACCTGCTTAGCCCCCCAATCAAGGTCATGTGAAGCCATGGGAGCAGGTGGTGGACGGTCGTACGAGCAGCCGGTGCAGATCACAAGTCCTGGTTATGCGACCACTGACACCAGGCAGACAATCTCTGAAGAGTATTGATAATGGCTGGGGCCACCCGTCTTGTAAAGACACTGCCCAGAAGAAGGCAATGGCAAACCACTTCTGTAGAAAAATTTGCCAAGGACACTCATGGTCACGGAAAGACCATGATCACCCAGGTCATATGTCACTGCACATGATAGATTCTGCATGACTGTTGAGTTCCTCCAGCATTTTGTGTGTGTCGTCAAAGGAGGTTTACTGGGACTGGGAAGTAAAAAAGGTCTCTGATGTTGTGAAGCCAATGATCAAAGTCAATGTAAAAGTAAATTTACTGTCAAGGTACATATATGTTACCACACGGTACCTTGGATTCATCTGGTTGCAGGCGTTTATAGGGAAATACAGTAGAATTTATGAAAAAACTCTACATAAAGAAAGGCAAACAAGGTCCAGAGGAGGATCACGAGGATGATTCCAGGAATGAAAGGGTCATCATACAAGGAACATTTGATGGCTACAAGTTATCTTGTATTCTTGTATGTATAGCTACATACAAGAATGTTTGGATAAGAAATTGGCTTACAGGAAGAAAGCAGAGGGTAGTAGTGGAAGGAAAGTATTCTGCCTGGAGGTCGGTGACTAGTGGAGAGCAGCAAGGACCTGTCCTGGGACCCCTGCTCTTTGTGATTTTTATAAATGACCTGGATGAAGAGGCGGAAGGATGGGTAAGTAAGTTTGCGGATGACACGAAGATTGGAGGAGTTGTGGATAGAGCTGTAGGTTGTCGAAGGTTACAAGAGGATATAGACAGGATGCAGAGTTGGGCAGAAAAGTGGCAGATGGAGTTCAATCCGGATAAGTGTGAGTTGATGCATTTTGGAAGGACAAACCAGAAGCTGAGTACAGGGTTAATGGTTGGTTACTTAAGAGTGTGGATGAACAGAGGGACCTTGGGGTTCAAATCCATACATCCCTCAAGGTCGCTGCACAGGTTGGTGGGGTAGTTAAGAAGGCCTATGGGATGCTAGGCTTCATTAATAGGGGGATTGAGTTCAAGAGTAGAGAGGTCAAGTTGCAAATCTGCAAATCTCTGATGAGACCACACTTAGAGTATTGTGTTCAGTTCTGGTCACCTCATTATAGGAAGGATGTGGCAGCTATGGAGAGGGTGCAGAGGGATTTACCAGGATGTTGCCTGGACTGGAAAACAAGTCATATGAAGCAAGGTTAGCAGAGCTGGGACTTTTCTCTTTGGAGCATAGAAGAATGAGAGGGGACTTGATGGAGGTCTACAAGATTATGAGAGGCATAGATAGGGTGGATAGTCAGTACCTGTTTCCCAGGTAATTGCAAACACCAGAGGGCATATGTACGAAGTTAAGGGAGGAAAGTTTAGGGGAGACATCAGGGGTAAGTTTTTTACCCGGAGGGTTGTGAGTGCCTGGAATGACTTGCCAGGGATGGTGGTGGAGGCTAACACATTAGGGGTATTTAAGAGCCTTGGACAGGCACATGGATGAAAGAAAATTAGAGGGTACAGGGTAGTGTGGGTTTAGTACTAATTTTTTTAAGGATTATATGGGTCAACACAACATTGAGGACCGAAGGGCCTGTACTGTGCTGCAGTATTCTAGCGTCTAGTGGTTCTGGGTCTGTACTTGCTGGAATTCAGAAGGATGAAGGGGGATGTGTTTGAAACATTTTGAATATTGAAAGGTCCAGGCAGAGTAGATGTGGAAGGGATGTTTGCCATGGTGGGAGAGCCTAGGGCAAGAGGGCACAGCCTCAGGATAGAGGGGCGCAATTTCAAAACAGAGATGCAAAAGAATTTATTTAGCCAGAGGGCGGTGAATTTGTGGAATTTGTTACCACATGCAGCTGCAGAGGGCAGGTCGTTGGGTATATTTAAGGCAGAGATTGATAGGTTCTTGATTGGACACGCCATCAAAGGTTACAGGGAGAAGGCTGGGATGTGGGGATGAGGAAGAGATGAAAAACAGGATCAGCCATGATTGATTGGCGGAGCAGACTCGATGGGCCAGATGGCCTGATTCTGCTCCTATGTCTTATGGTCTAAACGTATACTTTAAAATACAAAATGTAAGCAGTGAGATACAAAAAAATACAAATTGTGCATTAAAAAGTAATTGTTCAAAATACAGGTGTGAAATGAAACTATATTTAAGGAGGAGGAGTCGTCGAGTCTCATAGCCCCAGGGAGAAAGGATCTCCTGCTGCATTCAGTGGAACACCTCGGTGGAACCAGTCTGTTGTTTCTGAAGATGCTCCTCTGTTTGTCCAGGAGGGGGTGAGAGTGATGTCCATAATGCTCAACGTTCCAGTATATCATGGAGGGGGTGAGAGTGATGTCCATAATGCTCAACGTTCCAGTATATCATGGAGGGGGTGAGAGTGATGTCCATAATGCTCAATGTTCCAGTATATCATGGAGGGGGTGAGAGTGATGTCCATAATGCTCAACGTTCCAGTATATCATAGAGGGGGTGAGAGTGATGTCCATAATGCTCAACGTTCCAGTATATCATGGAGGGGGTGAGAGTGATGTCCATAATGCTCAACGTTCCAGTATATCATGGAGGGGGTGAGAGTGATGTCCATAATGCTCAACGTTCCAGTATATCATGGAGGGGGTGAGAGGGCTGTCCATAATGCTCAACGTTCCAGTATATCATGGAGGGGGTGAGAGTGATGTCCATAATGCTCAACGTTCCAGTATATCATGGAGGGGGTGAGAGTGATGTCCATAATGCTCAACGTTCCAGTATATCATGGAGGGGGTGAGAGTGATGTCCATAATGCTCAGTTGATATTTCTGGCTGAGACCCTTCATCAAGACCAACTTTCTCTTGTTTGTAAAAAAAAAGGGAAGACCAAAACAGCCGCGTAGAGAAAGAAAGAAGCCGTTGACTGAAAGAATTGGATCAGCCCATGATTGAAAGGCGGAGCAGACTTGATGGGCTGAATGCCCTGCTTCTGCTCCTATATCTTATGGTCTTATAAGAAAATGAAACACAATCTTGCAACAATCTTGCTGCCGACTGGCACAATCTCGGCTGCAGGAGTACGTGCTGAGGGACGCACTCAAACTCGGTGCAGTCACCACAAGGGGCCGGTGGGGAAGGACAACAGTCTAGGGTTCTTCTCGCGTGGGAGTTGAGGGGTAGGGTGCGGGGTGTATACCCCTCAACAAGGGTATGTAATTATGTAGTAACAGAGTGCCACCTGGGTGGCAGAAGTGTGGGAATGTAAAGACTGTAATGGAAACATTTGTAAAGGATTGAGAGTCATTCAATGGTTTATTGTACATAATTTTATTTTTGAATAAAATATATTTTGTTAATAAAAATTTTTTTTTAAATCTTGCAAACAAAAGAAGCAAGAAACTGCGTTCTAAAACAAAATTGTGTCTTTAGGATGAGGGAACCTATTAATGTACACAAGAGCCCATATTTACTGACAAGTACCAACAAGCAAGTGTATTTTTTGTTTGTCAATTCAAGTGCTTGTTGGCTGAGACAATAGAGGTACATGCCAGTAAATACACGTGCCTAACTGCTCATTGTTGAGAAGGGCTGATAGTTGCCATAGGGGTCATTACGTTTCTTTTGTAGAAGAAGTTAGAAGATGACATGAACACGAGGAAATCTGCGGATGCTGGAAATTCAAACAACACACACAAAATGCTGGTGGAACACAGCAGGTCAGGCAGCATCTATAAGGAGAAGCACTGCCGACATTTCGGGCCGAAACCCTTCATCAGGACTAACTAAAAGATAGGAAGAGATTTGAAAGGGGGAGGGGGAAGGGGAAATGCGAAATGATAGAAGACCGGAGGGGGAGGGGTGAAGCTAGGGGCTGGAAAGGTGATTGGTGAAAGGGATACAAAGCTGGAGAAGGGAAAGGATCATGGGATGGGAGGCCTTGGGAGAAAGAAAGGGGAGGGGGGGAAGCACCAGAGGGAGATGGAGAACAGGCAAGGAGTGATTGTGAAAGGGGCAGAGAGAGAAAAATAAGGAGAGAGAGAGAGAAAAGGGGTGGGAAATAATAAATAAATAAATAGATAAATAGATAAGGGGTGGGGTAAGAAGGAGAGGAGGGGCATTAATGGAAGTTAGAGATATCAATGTTCAGGTCTTCAGTTTGGTGGCTAGCCAGACATGTACATTGGAGCAAACAGTGAAATAAGTCACTTTGGCATCAATGACCAACACAGTCTGAGGATTAAGTTTGGGGCAGAGGCACAAGACATTAACTCTAACCTGGACACCTTTCAGAACTGGAGCACCTGCAGAAGTTCCCAAACATTTTTTTGCCATGTGTCATGTAAGTTGTGTATAATTTATGTTAATTTAAGTTTTTGTGAACTTACGTTTGCCTTGTTTTGTGACGTGCAGGGTTGCTGCTGTAAAAAGCTAATTCTATGCACAATCCGATGACAGTAATGAAAGTTGAAGGCCCTGTTCTTACCCGTGACATTCAAAAAGAAAGATTAGCTTTATTTGTCACACGCTCATCGAAACATCGAAACGTACAGTGAAACGCCTTGCTTTTTGCATCGACCGCCAACACAGTCCGAGGATGTACTGGGTGGCAGCCCACAAGAGTGACCATGCTTCCAACACCTACGTGGACTGCCCACAACTCATTATGCATAACTGTCCGTCTTTTGTACAGAATGTGGGAGGAAACCAGAGCACCCAGAGGAAACCCACACAGCCACAGGAAGAATGTACAATCTCCTTAAATTCAAAGTAAATTTTATTATCAAGGTCACCATTTACAACCCTGAGATTCATTTTCTTGTGGGCAAATGCAGACAGCAACGGGTATCGAATCCTGATTGGCAATCACTGGCATTGTAAAGCTACGATACCCAACTGTGCTATGTGGATGTCAAATTCTCGGGAGGAGTGGGGAAAGGGGTCAGATTCCACCTAACGATGCCAATTTATTCACTGAGGAAACCAGAGAGAGGACAGAACAACACACACAAAATACTGGAGGAACTCAGCAGGCCAAGCAGTGCCCATAGAGAGGAGTAAGCAGTCGATGTTTCAGGCTGAGGCCCATTATCAGTCTGACCTGCTGCGTTCCTCCAGCATTTTGTGTGTGTTTCTCTGGATTTCCAGCATCTGCAGAATCTCATGTGTTGAAAAGAGTAAAGGGTATTGTTCTGACAACTACGGTTGTCCTATCTAAATCCTCCCAATAAAGCCTAACCATCTCAATGCCTCACTCTCCATCAAAGCATATTTCTCTTATGCTTCATTGGGTTTCATCTGCTTGGGGCCATCCAGAATGGAATGTGAAAGGCACTGCATTAAATCCAAATATAATTTCAAAGCTTTCTTTTCTTTTAATGTTTGGCTAGAAGTGTGAATGAGATGAGAATGCTGAAAGAGGCACGTCAATTCTCTAAACGTTTTGGTTCCTTAATTTGACATCTTTTACCCCATTGATGTTTATCGTTTGTTTATTGTTTATCATGTTTATTAGATAAATAGATAGATAGATACTTTATTCATCCCCAAGGGGAAATTCATCATTTTTCCAGTGTCCCATACACTTATTGTAGCAAAACTAATTACATACAGTATTTAACTCAGTATAAATATGATATGCATCTAAAATCACCCTCCTAAAAATTAATAAATAGCTTTTAAAAAGTTCTTATTGGCTGATTTGTCAACAATTTGGTTCTAAAGTTTACAGCTTTTATGCAGCAGATCACAGAAAGTTCTTCACACAAAGTTCTCCACACACAAAGTTCTTCCTGATTTGATGAACTATCTTGAAAACAAACATACTTTATTAGCTACCCCTGTACCTAATAAAGTGGCCAGTGAGTGTCTCTTCGTGATTATTCACAGTCATCTGCTGCTGTAGCCACCCCCTTTAAGGTTCAATGTGTTGCACGTTCACAGATGCCCTTCTACATGCCACTGTTGTAACGCGTGGTTATGTGAGTTACTGTCACCTTCCTGTCAGCTTGAACCGTCTGGCCATTCTCCTCCGACCTCTCTCAATTAACAGGGCGACTTCACCCACAGAACTACCACTCACTGGATGTTTTTTTTTTTGTTTTTCACGCCATTCTCTGTAAACTCTAGAGACTCTTGTGCGTGAAAATCCCAGGAGATCAACAAACCACCCCATCTGGCACCAACAATCATTCCACCGTCAAAGTCACTTAGATCATGCTTCTCCCCCATTCTGAAGTTGGGTCTGAACCTCTTAACCATGCCTGCATGCCTGCATGTTTTTAGGCACTGAGTTGCTGCCACATGATTGGCTGATAGATATTTACATTAAGGAGCAGGAGTACAGGGGTACCTAATAAAGTGGCCACTGAGAGCATGACCCTTGCTTTTTTCTGATCCTGAATGAATGGTATCATAATGACCCTGTCAAGCGGCTCTCACTATGCAGTCCAGTGAAGCCCACTGTGGGAAAAGGCTGGCTTTGAGTCTCGTGACTCAAAATCTTACTATGAATGATAGTAAGTTGCAAGTCTCTATAATAGACCATTTATATGTCTCCACAGGGCTGCCAACTTCTAGCATGCACGCAAACAATTCGAACTGTAACGTGAGCTAAAACAGAGGGTACCTTTATCTGAATGTCTTTTTCTCTGCAGTGGCGGAGGCATCTGACAGAGGTTTATAAGATTATGAGAGGTTTAGATAGGGTAGACAGTGAGTATCTGTTTCCTAGGGTAGAAATGTTTAATACCAGAGGGTATGCATTGAAGGGCAGAGGGAGTGGGTTCAAAGGGGATGTGAGGGGTAAGTTTTTTACTCGGAGAGTGGTGGATGCCGGTATGGTGGTAAAGGCAAATACATTAGAGGCTTTTAGGAGATGTTTGGATAGACAGATGGATGTGAGGAAGATGGAGGGATAGGGACATTGTGCAGGTAGGAGGGATCAGTGTTTGGGGTTTTTTCCAGATGGTAAGCACAACACTG
>NC_082731.1:43625838-43658338 GCF_030144855.1 Hypanus sabinus | reverse complement strand
CCAGGCCACACTGCAGCCGATCCAAGAGCCCATTAGTTGCAGGATTCTGTCCCAGTTCAGCACATAGATGAGTAAATGTTGTGGATCAGTTAGCTGAACTACCCGGCCTGACACCCTGGCCTTTTCATTCTGGCCCAGCACTTAAATCGTGCAAGCCGCGGGTCGTTCCTCACTCTCAGATACGGGCCCTGATGCCTCGTTGCTTCTTGGGCCGGCCCGCGCCCAACGTTTCACACACAGCACATATCAGTACAATCCAGCGCATAACAGCCACAAAATAATATCAGCATGGCCTGGAGACTGACCATGTCAGTAAAGAGTGAGGTACATGTCTGTGTACTGTAAGACAGTAGAATTTTACTGACACTATCATCATGAAACAAACAGTCCAGTGAAATAGCAGCAATAAAAGTGACCACGGCTCATCTCAAAACCACCAGGTTCAGGAACCGTTATTACCCCTCAACCATCAGGCTCCTGAACCAAAGGGGATAACTACACTCAACTTCACTTGCCCCATCATTGAGATGTTCCCACAAGCAATGATCTCACTTTATGGGCTCTCTATCTCCTGTTCTCATTATTTACTGCTATTTATTTATATTTGCATTGGCACAGTTTGTTGTCTTCTGCACTCTGGTTGATCTTTCACTGAAGCTGTTATAGTTGCTGTTCTGTCGATTTACTGAATTTCCCCACAGGAAAATGAATCTCAGGTTTGTGCATGGTGACATTCATTTACTCTGATAATAAAATTCACTTCTGAACATTGCAGGCTGAGAGAGTGCCTTTTCGTCTCTTTTTTTTTAAATCTCGCCCCCTCTCACCTTAACCCTATGTTCTGTCGTTCTGAAGTCTACCATCCTGAGAAAACAAGGGTCTTCCATCATCTTATCTACCTCCTTCAATATAAGGTCCTCCTCTATGAGATCCCTCCTGATTCCTCTACGGCCCAATGGAAACAGTCCCAACATGTACTCACCAAGTCTGGCACTCCAATTTTATCCCACCATCTCTCACCCTGAAGCCCATCCCACCCTTGATACCAGATTCAAGATGGCGCCTGTGAACACTGTGACCAACGGTGATGTCCTGCTGACTGCCCTCAAAAATAATTCTCTTTTCTCTCCTTCTTCCAAATACGATTCCGCCTGCGATTGGAACCTGTCATTTAAGATTTTGATGGTGTGTTTTTTTTTTGGTCCGATTGAGCGATTGTTGTCTCTGAGGGAGTCTGGTGAGGTTTGGAGAGGCGTGGGCTTGGAGGTCAGGAAGCTTGGAGATGGTGCACGAGCCCATGAGTGACTCCATTGCTTCTCTTTGATTGGGGCGGTGGAGCAAGGTTGAAAGCGACAAGGAGGAGAGCGGGGGATCGATGGATGTCTGGTGCCGTCTGCCTGTATGCGACCGGTCTTTCTCTCCCTCTTGCTAGCTTCTATCGAGGAAAATGCAGGAATTTTGGGGTCCACGTTGCAAGGACTAATCAGCGAAGTAGTGGACTCATTTTGGGGGATATTGAGGTTCACGTTGTATGGTTTCCCAGATGCTGGTTACCCTTTGCTTATTTTGCAGCTGTTGAGCAGTTTGATCTGAAGGTTAATACGGACTGGAGCGCTTTAGCTAAGAATGGCTCTGTGGCTAACAGTGGGCTAGCGGGGCAACGCTAAACTGAACTCCCGCCTAGGTAGCCTCCTACCTGCTGGCATGAACATTCAACTCATAGACATCCGTTGATACCCCTGCCCCCCCCCTTACCCCATCCCTATCTATAATTTTAGTCTGGTTCTCTTTCTCTCTCTTTCCCCCCTCACTATAATCTCCCCCCAGCCCTACCTTTCTTTCTCTTTTATTTCCCATAATTCTCCACCTTCCCCCTAGCCCATCACTTCCCAGCTCTCTACTTTATCCCTCCCCCCACTTCTTATCCCCCCTCAACCATCCCATGTTACTTCACTCCTGATGAAGGGTTTCGACCCGGAACGTCGTCACTACCTCCTCCCATGGATGCTGTCTGGCCTGCTGAGTTCTGCCAGCATTTTGTGTTTTTATTTATTTTCAACATCTGCAGATTCACTCGTGTAAACTGAACACCACTGCTTTGACATTTGATATTCTGCGTGCTGTTCGCTCGCTTTTTGCTGTTTGCGCAATTTGTTCTTTTTTTGCGTGCTGGGTGTTTGATGTTTTCTTTGAACGTGTTCCATGGTGTTTCTTTGTTTTGTGGCTGCTGCAGGAGGAGGAATCTCAGCGTTGTATTCTGTTGATATACTTCACTAATAAATGTACTTTGAATCTTTGAACCTCTGGATAACAGTCCCTCGAGAGTCTCAACAACACATCCTTGTAAATCTCCTCTGCACTCTGTCCTGCTTAATGGGATCTCTCCTATAGCAGGGTGACCAAAACAGAATAAAATATTCCAAAAGTAGCCTCACCGATATCTCAAATATACAACAGCAATGTAACATTCTCTGAAGGACAGGGTGCCAAAAGCCCTTTTCATTACCCTGTCTGCCCATGACAACTGTTGTGTATTTATTTCACAGTTTTGTTATATTTGAGGAATCTTATAGATACAGTGCCTATAAAAAGCATTCACCCCCCCTCCCCCACCAAGAAGTTTTCATGTTTTATTGTTTTACAACATTGAATCACAGTGGATTTAATTTGGCTTTTTTGACACTGATCAACAGAAAGACTCTTGTGTCAAAGTGAAAACAGATCTCTGCAAAGTGATCCAAATTAATTACAATTATAAAACACAAAATAATTGATGGCATAAGTATCCACCCCTTCAATATGACACACCAAATCATCACTGGTGCAACCAGTTGGTTTTAGAAGTCATATAATTAGTTAAATGGAGATCACCTGCGTGTTTCAAGGTGTTTCAACTGATTGTAGTAAAAATGCACCTGTATCTGGAAAGTCCAACTGCTGGTGAGTCAGTATCCTGGCAAAAACTACACCGTGAAGACAAAAGATTGCTCCGAGCAGCTCTGTGAAAAGGTTATTGAAAGGCGCAAGCCAGGAAATGGATACAAGTCACTGAATATCTTTTGGAGTACGGTTAAGTCGATCATCAAAAAATGGAAAGAATATGGCCCAGCTGTAAATCTGCCTAGAGCAGGCCGTCCTCAAAAACTGAGTGACCGTGCAAGAAAGGGACTAGTGAGGGAGGCCAACAAGAGACCTATTGCAATTCTAGAGGAGTTACCGGCTTCAGTGGCTGAGATGGGAGAGACTGTGCATACAACATCTGTTTCCCGGATGCTTCACCAGTCGCAGCTTTATGGGAGAGTGGCAAAGAGAAAGCCACTGTTGAAAAAAAACCTCACATGAAACCTCAGATAGATTTTGCCAAAAGGCATATTTGAGACTCTGAAGTCAACTGGAAGAAGATTCTATGGTCTGATGAAACTAAAATTGAGCTTTTTGGCCATCAGAGTAAATGCTATGCTTTGTGTAAGCCAAACACTGCACATCATCAAAAACACACCATCCCTACTGTGGACTGTGAAGCATGGTGGAGACTGCATCATGCTGTGGGGATGTTTCACTGCATCAGGCCCTGGAAGGCTTGTGAAGGTGGAGGGTAAAATGAATGCAGCAAAATACAGGGGAATTCTGGAGGAAAAGCTGATTCAGTCTGCAAGAGAACTGCGACTTGGGAGAAGAGTTGTTTTCCAGCCCTCAAGCATAAAGCCAAAGTTACACAGGAATTGATTAGAAACAACAAAATTATTGTCCTGGAGCAGCCAATTCAGAGTCCAGACCTCAATCCAACTGAGAAACTGTGGCTGGATTTGAAAAGGGCTGTTCTCTCATGATCCCCAAGTAATCTGACAGAGCTTGAAGAGTTTAGTAAAGAAGAATGGGGGAAAGATTACAGTGTCTGGATGTGCAAAGCTATAGGGACCAATCCACACAGACTCAAGGCTGTAATTACTGACAAGGTGCACCTACTAAATACTGACTTGAATATGTAAGCAATCAATTATTTTATGTTTTAGATTTGTATATTTTTATAGGCACTATATATATATAATTTGATTAGCATTCTTGTTTGTTTAAATAATTAATTACAGGTTATATGTAAAAATATGTGATTCACATGTTATCACACTACCACACAAAATGTGTGCGCCTCACTTGAAGATGGAATTAGACTCATTATTTCAAATTCCCGTATTGTCTTCAGAACTAGGTTAATGTTTTCAAGTTACAGCACCACTATCAGGGAACCACACTCTTCTAGGCCCCTCGCAACACTCCCCGGGAACCCACTACTCACACCACTCATTTGCTTTCCGGATTTAACTGAATTAAACTCCACTTGCCATTCCTTGGCCCACCTACTCTCTGTAAATCCTGATAACCGCCTTCACTGTCAGCTGTGGGTTTGCAGAGCCTCCGGGAGCCAGATCGGGGTGTCAGGAGCAGAGTCTGGTGTCAACGGTGGAATGGGGCTTCAGGGTTTGAGATGGTGTGGGCACTCAAGAATAAATTTTAAACACAAAGTACTCTTCAGATGCTGGGGTCAAAGCAGCACGTACAACAGGCTGGAGGAACTCAGCAGGTCGGGCAGCATCCGTGGAAACGAACCGTCAGCGTTTCAGGACTGAAGAGGGAGGGGGCGGGGCCCTATAAAGAATGTGGGGGGAGGGTGGGAAGGAGAAGGCTGGTGGGCGCCAGGTGAAAAACCGGTAAGGGGAAAGCTCAAGGGGTGGGGGAGGGGATAGGCAGGAAAGGTGCAGAAGGAATGTAAGGTGAAAGGGGTAGTAGAAGGAGGCGGAACCATGAGGGAGGTGATGGACAGCTGGAGGAGGAGGCAGAGTGAAGCTGGGATGTGGGAAGGGAGGGGGAGGCAGACTGCGTAGAGCAGGGGTTCCCAACCTGTTTTATGACATGGACCAATACCATTAAGCAAGGGGTCTGTGGACGTCAGATTGGGAAACTCTGGCATTGAGGGAAGGAAGGCAAGGGTGACCAAGGGGGTGTAAGTTTAAGGTGCTTGGAGAACGCCAGAGGTAGGCTTTTAACCCAGAGACCGGTAAGTGCGAGGATTGCACTGCCAGGGGTGGTGGTAGAGGGGTTTTTAAGAGATTCTTTGGTAGGCACATGGATGAAAGAAAAGTAGAAAGTTTTGGGAGGGAAGGGTTAGATTAATCTTCGAATAGGTTAAAGATTTGGCGCGATCTTGTGGGCCGAAGAACCTGGACTGTGTTTTCCATGACCCAGTCAGATCTGCTCAGATCAAGGCCAATTGACAATGATTGCTCTGATGGCATCCAAGCAAAGGCAACGGGGTGTATGGGGTGTCCAGGGAGGGGTGGCACCTCTGGGGAAGGGGCTTGTCATGTCCGGTCTGGGGCAGTACACTCACCTTTGGTCCCATCACACCAGGACGTGCCCTGTTCTCATTGTTATCATCAGGGAGGAGGCACATGAGCCTGAAGACACACACTCAGCGATCCCTGAGACACCAAGCAAGATCATTTGATTCCAAACAATTGGTTTATTGATCATTACAGAATGTCTCTCTGGTGCTTCCCACTCCCTCCCCTCTCCCTTCCCCTTTTCCAACCATGATTCCCCTCTCCATTCCCCCTTCCCACTCTCAGTCCACAACAGAGACCCAGATCAGAATCAGGTCTATCATCACTCACATCTGTCATGAAACTTGTTTGTTTGTGGCAGCAGTACAGTTCAATACATAAAATTACTACAGTCCCGTGCAGCCTATCTATACATGTCACAGACGTTGTAATTGAAACTGCATCTACAACTTCTACCGGCAGCTCGTTCCACACTTGCACAAGCCCCTGGGTGAAGAAGTTCCCCTGAAATATTTTGCCTTCACCTATGACCACTGGTTCTTGTCTCACCCTACACGGGGGTGGGGTGGGGGGGGGGGGTTCGTGGGGACTTCATCTCATTTGGTTTCTACAGGGTTCCGTTCCCAAGTTGTAAATGCATCTACCTGGCATTATGGTTATGTATAAACACGAGCCAACCAAGGGGTACAGGTGGTTAAACCAGGGCAGTTCATTCAACTGTTCAGTTATTGCAATGCGAAATCCCGCAACTGAAGATAACCACAGCAGCTGGCAGATGCTTTCTCAATAAGTTTCTACACCCCCCCCCCCCCCCCGCTAGACTAGTAAGCCGTTCCTTAGTTTAATAAGATGGTCTTTAAAAATAAAAATAAAACAAGGATGGTGATTGGCCAGGAGAGATAGCACTAGCTCTGAAAGCTGGCCAAAGAGAGCAACTGTTTGGCACACTCAGACTCGGGAGTCTAGATGTCCATAGAAGTGATTTTTCAGAGTGACCTGCTTTCCGCGTGCAGGCAGGTCCAGCGGGACGAGTGGGCTTGCCAATCCGGCCGCAGAGGTGCTATTTAGCGATGCTACAACGTAGTAAAATTTGCTATTCTGTCGCAGCGCGAACCGGGCTCCCACTTTTCCAAACGACGCGGTGGCCAGCTGCTCCCGAACCTCCCGGCCGCTTCAAAGCGGCTCGTTTGGTTGACTTGTCGTTAAGTTAGGCCACACTTGGAGTACTGTGTCCAGTTCTGGTCGCCTCACTATAGGAAGAATGTGGGAGCATTGGAAAGGGTACAGAGGAGATTTACCAGGACGCTGCCTGGTTTAGAGAGTATGGATTATGATCAGAGATTAAGGGCTTTATGCTTTGGAGAGAAGGAGGATGAGAGGAGACATGATAGAGGTGTACAAGATATTAAGAGGAATAGACAGAGTGGACAGCCAGCGCCTCTTCCCCAGGGCACCACTGCTCAGTACAAGAGGACATGGCTTTAAGGTAAGGGGAGGGAAGGGGGATATTAGAGGGTTTTTCACTCAGAGAGTGGTTGGTGCGTGGAATGCAATGCCCGAGTCAGTGGTGGAGGCAGATACACTAGTGAAGTTTAAGAGACTACTAGACAGGTATATGGAGGAATTTAAGGTGGGGGGTTATATGGGAGGCAGGGTTTGAGGGTCGGCACAACATTCTGGGCCGAAGGGCCTGTAATGTGCTGTACGATTCTATGTTCTATGTAACTCTGGAATCATCCCAGAGAGTCGGGTTATACTTAAAGCAGAGGTCGAGAGGTTCTTGATTAGTAAGGGTGTGAAAGGTTACAGGGAGAAGGCAGGAGAATGGAGCAGAAAAGGGAAAATAAATGAGTGATGATCGAATGGTAGCATAGACTCAATGGGCCGAATGGTCTAATACAGCCTCTATGTCTCAGGGTCTTATGGTCTTCTTGGCTTATGCCCCAATTTCTTTCACATGCTTTTAATTCCCCTATGGTTCGCTTCTGTACACTAAGGTAGGGGTTCCCACCCATGGACCTTTTGTTTAATGGGACAAGAAGGTTGGGAGCCTCTGCCCTAAGGCTACCTGACCTGCTAGCACATCCTTGGGAGGGTAGTAGGGCACTTGAGGAGAACCCCAACCTGGTCACAGCGAGACACCACAGACGCTGTGGACGTTGGAAGACACACAAGATGCTGGAGGAACTGCACCCGTGGAGGGAAATGAACAGCCGATGTTTCCGGGTGAGACACGTCATCAGAGAAAGGGCAGGGGCCAGCTTCAGAAACAGGTTTGATATCACCGGCATACGCCATGAAATTTGTTGTACCTTGCAGTACATCGGAGTTCAAAGTGAAAGTTATTATCAGGGTACATACACGTCATCACATACAAGACTGAGGTTCCTTTCCTTGTGGCATACCCAGCAAATCTATAGAACCATAACTGTAAACAGGATCAATGAACAGCAAACGCAAATATAAATAAATAACAAAAATAACGAGAGCATGAGATAATGAGATAAAGAGTCCTTAAAGTGAGACTATTGGTTGTAGAAACACCAGAAGCATTCGGGCTCTTCCGACCAGACTATGTAACAGTTTCTTCCCCCAAGTTATCAGACTCCTCAATACCCAGAGCCTAGACTGACACCTTACTGCCCTATTGTCCTGTTTATTATTTATTGTAATACCTGCACTGTTTTTGTGCACTTTATGCAGTCCAGGGTAGGTCTGTAGTCTAGTGTAGCTTTCTCTGTTTTTTTTTACGTAGTTCAGTCTAGTTTTTGTACTGTGTCGTGTAACACCATGGTCCTGAAAAACGTTGTCTCATTTTTACTATGTACCGTACCAGCGGTTATGGTCGAAATGCCAATAAAAGTGACTTGACTTGAGAAATAGAATGAGTGTAGTTATCCTTTTTTGTCCAAGAACCTGATGGTTGAGGTGGATAATAATTTTTAAAACTAAAAATTACAGTAAGAAATAGGTATAAGTAATGCAAAAAGAAAGAAAAAAAGTAGTGACAGACACAAAATGCTGGTGGAGCACAGCACTCAGGCAGCATCTACAGGAAGAAGCACTGTCGACGTTTCAGGCCGAGACCCTTCGTCAGGACCGATAAAAGTGGTGAGGTAGTGTTCGTGGGTTCAATGTCCGTTCAGAAATCTGATGGCAGAGGGGAAGAAACTGTTCCTGAATTGTTGAGTGTGTGTCTTCAGGCTCCTGTACCTCCTCCCTGATGGTAGCAACGAGAACAGGGCATGTCCTGGGTGATGGGGTTCCTTAATGCCTTTTTGAGGCTTTGCTTCGGAATAAAATGGTAGGGAGGGTACAGAGGGTAGGGAGCGTACGGGGTGAGGAGGTGGGAGGTAATAGGTGAGGGGGAAGAGCATAAGACATAGGAGCAGAATTAAGCCATTCGGCCCATCGAGTCTGCACCGCTGAACCCGGATCCCACTTAACCCCGTACACCTGCCTTCTTGCTGTATCCTTTGATGCCCTGTCAACTTCCACCTTAAATATACCCACGGACTTGGCCTCCTCCGCGGTCTGTGGCAGAGCATTCCCTATCTCTGCCTCATCTGGTGGGTCATGATATTTGAAGGTAGGTGGATGGGCGGGGAGGGAGGGGGATGAAAGGGGAATGGTGTAAGAAGACATATTTAGTTGTTTGTTTTTCTCTCTCTCTGCCTGTTCTCCATCTCCCTCTGGTTCTCCCCCCCCCCCTCTTTCTCCCGAGGCCTCCCGTCCCATGATCCTTTCCCTTCTCCAGCTCTGTATCACTTTCACCAATCACCTTTCCAGCTCTCAGCTTCACCCCACCCCCTCCGGTCTTCTCCTATCATCTCGCATTTCCCCCTACCCCCACTACTTTCAAATCTATTACTATCTTTCCTTTCAGTTAGTCCTGACGAAGGGTCTTGGCCCGAAACATCGACAGTGCTTCTCCCTATAGATGCTGCCTGGCCTGCTGTGTTCCACCAGCATTTTGTGTGTGTTGTTGTTTGAATTTCCAGCATCTGCAGATTTCCTCCATGGTGTAAGAAGGGCCTGCTGAGTTCCACCAGCACTTTGCTTGTGTTGGTCACAGGGGGAATGTATCCACTCAAACACTGTGGATCTCCCCAGAACCATGCCACCCATTCACCCCAAGGGAACTAATGAGGCTTGGGTTGCTCACCAAGAAACGGGGCAACATCTGATCAGCCCTGGCGTTCCACCAGGCTGCTGCCACCACGCCTGGAGACTGGCTTCAGAAATTAGCCAGGTCCCCGTGAAACCGGAGCCGTCAGTGGGTGCGAGCGCGGGGAAGAACCCAGCCGATTCTGTTTCTTGCCAGGAAGCACCTGACAAAACACTGCCACCAGAACGCAGGCACCGTCTCCACTTGGTCTGCAAGATAACCTTCAAGATGGAAAGCTGAAGCAACAGGAAAACGAGCTGATCCGCGTGGGGCTACAATTAGGGTGTCTGGCTAGTCACCGATCAAGAACACGGATAAAAATAGCCCAGAGCAGAACAGTCTCAGTTATTCAAGCGATGGGGGCGGGGAGGAAGCAAATCTTCACCAGGTCACGGTCAGAAATTGGAGGGGCCGTAGACTTCGGGGGTGCTGTGGAATCAGGGCTGCGGCTGGGTCTTTGTAGAGATGTGGCAGGGTTTACCAACAGTTCCTTCCGTCAGCATGGAGAAGGACGGGACCGCAGTGTTCAATACTGGCCGAGGTCCAGAGAGATCTGACAAATGATTCGCGTTTGTCAGGTTTGTTTGACGACGCTCAACCCAGCACGGAGCCGGATTGGAACCCGTCACAGTCCGGTGCGGATCCCTCGACATCTCCGGCCGACTATATATATATATAGCTCGGGTGCTGCCCTGTCTGATATGATTGGAATTCATCGCCATTTCTGTAATCCATTGCATCCACTGTACAGAGGATTGGCCTAAACAGCTTCACCCTGTTGCAGGCCCTGCCCGTTTCCACCTCTCAGTATGGCTTTGAGAGGCAATAGTCTGTAGTGTGTGCAGGCCTTCCTTAGTTTGCATAGACCATGGATTTGCACCTTGGAAAGTTTCCAGGGCTCAAGGCCAGGGCAAGGTTTTTTTTGTGGAAGACAGCCAGTTGCCCAAGCTGCAAGTCTCCCCTCTCCGTGCCACCCATGTTGTCCAAGGGAAGTGCACTAGGACCCATACAGCATGGACCGGTGTCCTCACAGAGCAATGTGTGGTTCAGTGCCTTCCTCAAGGACACAACACACTGCCTCAGCCAAGGCTCGAACTAGCGACCTTCAGATCACCGGACGAACGCCTGAACCACTTGGCCAAGCGCCAACAAAGGCAGAATCTAGAACCTGGAGTAAAACACAAAACGCTGGAGGAACTCAGCAGGCCAGGCAGCGTCTATGGAAATGAATGAGCAATCGACGTTTCAGGCTAAGACCCTTCATCACAGACTCAGAGTTTCGAGTTGAGGTTACAGGGGAAGAGCAGTGCAGATAGACAAAGTGTTGAGACAGACTGGGAGATCATGTGGTCCACGGACCCCTCGGGCAGCTTCAAAAAGGCTGGGAACCCTTGTTTTAGTTTTCAAAGTTTGCATGCAGTTTACTAACTGATGTAATTTTCTTTTAGATATTGGAATGTTATAACATGTTTGTTTCTTTATTTATGTAACAGTTTCTTCCCCCAAGCTATCAGACTCCTCAATACCCAGAGCCTGGACTGCCCTATTGTCCTGTTTATTATTTATCGTAATGCCTGCACTGTTTTGTGCACTTTATGCAGTCCTGGGTAGGTCTGTAGTCCAGTGTAGCTTTCTCTGTGTTGTTTTTTACGTAGTTCAGTCTAGTTTTTGTACTGTGTCATGTAACACCATGGTCCTGAAAAACATTGTCTCATTTTTACTATGCACTGTACCAGCAGTTATGGTCGAAATGATAATAAAAGTGACTTGACTTGATTTACTGAGATACATTGCAGAATAAGCCCTTCCAGCCCTTCAATCCATGTTGCCCCTAGCAATCTCTGGATTTGACCCTGGTCTAATCACGGGGCAATTTACAATGACCAATTAACTACCAGTTGGTAGGTCTTTGGACTGTGGGAGGAAACTGGAGCACTCGGTGGAAATCTACAAACATACAAACTCCTTACAGGCGGCGGTGGGAATTGCACCCGGGTTGCTAGTACAGTAAAACGTTGTGCCCATCACCATGCTGCTGTTCTGCCCCACAGTGTTTTTTAATACTTATTAAAATGTTTTACAGAAATATAATGAGATTTGTGTTTATTTGGGCCGGGCGTACACTGTGACAACGGCGAGGTCTAGTACAGACAGACAGACATACTTTATTGATCCCAAGGGAAATTGGGTTTCGTTACAGCTGCACCAAGAATAGTGAAGAAATATACCAACATAAAACCATAAATAATTAAATAATAATAAGTTAATAATGCCAAGTGGAAATAAGTCTAGGACCAGCCTATTAGCTCAGGGTGTCTGACACTCCGAGGTAGGAGTTGTAAAGTTTGATGGCTACAGGTAGGAATGACTTCCTATGACGCTCAGTGTTACATCTCGGTGGAATGAGTCTCTGGCTGAATGTACTCCTGTGCCTAACCAATACACTATGGAGTGGATGGGAGACATTGTCCAAGATGGCATGCAACTTGGACAGCATCCTCTTTTCAGACACCACCGTCAGAGAGTCCAGTTCCACCCCCACAACATCACTGGCCTTACGAATGAGTTTGTTGATTCTGTTGGTGTCTGCTACCCTCAGCCTGCTGCCCCAGCACACAACAGCAAACATGATAGAGCTGGCCACCACAGACTCGTGGAACATCCTCAGCATCGTCCGACAGATGTTAAAGGACCTCAGTCTCCTCAGGAAATAGAGATGGCTCTTGACCCTTCTCGTAGACAGCCTCAGTGTTCTTTGACCAGTCCAGTTTATTGTCAATTCGTATCCCCAGGTATTTGTAATCCTCCACCATGTCCACACTGACCCCTTGGATGGAAACAGGGGTCACCGGTGCCTTAGCCCTCCCCAGGTCCACCACCAGCTCCTTAGTCTTTTTCACATTAAGCTACAGATGATTCTGCTCGCACAATGTGACAAAGTTTCCCACCGTAGCCCTGTACTCAGCCTCATCTCCCTTCCTGATTCATCCAACTATGGCAGAGTCATCAGAAAACTTCTGAAGATGGCAAGACTCTGTGTTGTAGCTGAAGTCCGAGGTGTAGATGGTGAAGAGAAAGGGAGACAGGACAGTCCCCTGTGGACCCCCAGTGCTGCTGACCACTCTGTCTGACATACAGTGTTGCAAGTGCACGTACTGTGGTCTGTCAGTCAGGTAATCATAATCCATGACACCAGGGAAGCATCTACCTGCATCACTGTCAGCTTCTCACCCAGCAGAGCAGGGCGGATGGTGTTGAACGCACTGGAGAAGTCAAAAAACATGACCCTCACAGTGCTTGCCAGCTTGTCCAGGCGGGCGTAGACACGGTTCAGCAGGTAGACGATGGCATCCTCAACTCCTAGTCGGGGCTGGTAGGCGAACTGGAGGGGGTCTAAGTGTGGCCTAACCATAGGCTGGAGCTGCTCTAGAACAAGTCTCTCCGGGGTCTTCATGATATGAAGGTCAATGCCACCGGTCAGTAGTCATTGGAGCCACTGGGGCGCGGCGTCTGCGGTTCAGGGACGAGGCAGGACGTCTTCCACAGCACAGGAGCCCTCTGGAGACTCAGGCTCAGGTTGAAGACATGGTGAAGTACTCCACATAGCTGGGGGGCACAGGCTTTGAACACCCTGGGGCTAACACCATCCGGGCCTGCAGCCTTGCTTGGGTGGAGACATTTCAGCTGTCTTCTCACCTGTTCAGCTGTGAAGCCCACCGTGGTGGTTTCAGGTGGGGGAGGAGTGTAGTCATGAGAGCAGGGTGGGGGGCTGTGAGGAGGGGAGAGTGGAGTAGTATTGTGACTTTCCTACCAGCAGGTAGGTGGGGAAAACACAAAGCTAATCAAGTGTAAAAGAAGAAAATACGTGTGGTGCAAATCAAATAAGTCAGAATGCTGAAAATCCCCAGAACAAATGCAACACTTTGTTGACATTACATCAGAATTGCTCAGTTCTGATGTAATGTCAAACAGGAGAGACTGTTTATCATAATTATTAAATTCAATTTCCTTCAGTTCAGCGATAGTTGAGTCAATACAGACACCTGGCCTCAGTTTCTCTGTAAGTACAGACGATGGCTGGTATAATTCACCATTGGAGTACTCTTTCATCACATGATAACGAATGTACCTCTCCACACTTGGTCACTATAACATAGAAATTCAATTGCATCAGCATGAATTAATCAGTCTGAGGGCCTGGTGGAAGAAGCTGTCCCAGAGCCTGTTGGTCCTGGTTTTTATGCTGCGGTACTGTTTCCCGGATGGTAGCAGCTGGAACAGTTTCTGTTTGGGGTGACTCGAGTCCCCCGTGATCCTTCGGGCCCTTATTACACACCTGTTGCTGTAAATGTCTTGAATAGTGGGAAGTTCACAACTACAGATGCGCTGGGCTGTCCGCACCACTCTCTGCAGAGTCCTGTGATTGAGGGAGGTACAGTTCCCATACCAGGCAGTGATGCAGCCAGTCAGGATGCTCTCAATCGTACCCCTATAGAAAGTTCTTAGGATTTGGGGGCCCATACCAAACTTCTTCACCTGTCTGAGGTGAAAGAGGTGCTGTTGTGCCTTTTTCACCACACGGCTGGTGCGTACAGACCACGTGAGACCCTCAGTGATGTGGATGCTGAGGAATTTAAACCTGTTCACCCTCTCAACCCCAGATCCGTTGATGTCACTAGGGGTTAGCCCAGGGGTGGGCAAACTTTTTGACTTAAGGGCCACAAAGGGTTCTAAAATTGCGGGGAGAAAACGTTAACAAGGTTTATTAATATAATTTCATCAAGTTCTGCGGGCCGGATTAAAAAGCTTAACGGGCCGCATATGGCCCGCGGGCCGTAGTTTGCCCATGCCTGGGTTAGCCCATCTCCATTCCTCCTGTAGCCACACAACCAGCTCCTCTGTTCTTGCGACATTGAGGGAGGGATTGTTTCCTTGACGCCACTGTGTCAGGGTGTGTCCGCAAAATCATTTTGGATCTTCCCAGACCAGAAGGCATGGAATAACCAGGAGCTTCACTGTCTAATGAAGGATAGATCTATGACATTCAGGGCTGGTGAAGCCCAGTGCTTTATGGCAAGCCACCAAGTCCCACAGGGCTCATGACAGTAGAGCATCTCTGAATACACAACGTGAAGAACCTTGAAGTCGACGGGCTACAGCAGCAGATGACCACACCGGGTTCCACTCCTGTACCTAATAAAGTGGCCACTGAGTGAACTGAGTACATGACATCATCAATCAGATTGTTCAACGCACAATAGTCACGAGTCTCTTTAATCTTGTTCAATATCCTGTTACAAGGTTACCTCAGCAAACTTTGACTTCTATTCTCAGCCCTGCCTGAAGGACTTATTTTAACTTCGTTTATCTAGAGATGCCGCTCGATAGCAGAGAGCAAGCGTCACCCAGTTACACTCACATAACCTGCTAGCCCATACATCCTTTTGGATGTGGGAGGAAACCGGAGCACCCAGAGAAAACCCTCACGGCCATGGGGAGAACGTGCCAGCTCCTTACTGGCAGAGGCGGGAATTGAACCAGGGACCCCGGCACTGTAGCAGTTTTACGCTAATAGGTCGCCTTTAAAAGTAAATATTTGGTTCTGGCCCACATTGTGAGCTGACTACAATTGCTCTGTTTATTGTTTGCCCTTCCTGTAGAATCATAGCAGAAGGGGTCCATTCTGCCCAACATAGCCATGCTAGCCCCTAAAATGACTATCTTCCTTATTTGTCACAGTTACAAGCACCACGATTCAGCTCCATACAGCAATTCTGGAAGGACGACAGCTCTATTGATCAAAAGTTTGTTTGGACCTGTAGGTCAAGGTCATCCAAAACTCTCTTCCTAAGCACTGCTGAGGCAAGATGTCATTCTCCCCTGTATTCCCATCCTCCTGTGATAAACGTCCTCTATCCTTTAGATATCCGACTATCAGAATTTGGCTGCATATGCCAAAATAAAACACTCCAGTTCTTCCTCACTCATCATCTCTGAGTTCAAAAATGTAAAAGATCAGCTTTATTTATCATCGGAACATCAGAACGTACAGTGAAATGTGTTGTTTGCGTCAACTACCGACTTGCACGATTCCAACCCTACCTCAGTAGCGGAACATTACAGACCACTTCGTACACTCCCAGGGGTAGGCCTCTGTGTTTCTTTGTGTTTGCGCTAATATCTTGTATTGCACTTGTTCACTTCCGCTGGATGAACATCTCTCTCTCTCTTTATCTCTCTCTCTATCTATCTCCATCTCCATATCATAGAAACATAGAAAACCGACAGCACAATACAGGCCCTTCGGCCCTCAAAGCTGAACATGTCCCTACCTTAGAAATTACTAGGCTTACCTATAGCCCTCTATATTTCTGAGCTCCATGTACCTATCCAGGAGTCTCTTAAAAAACCCTATCGTATCCACCTCCATCACCGTTGCTGGCAGCCCATTCCAAGCACTCAACACTCTCTGAGTAAAAAACTTACCCCTGACATCTCCTCTGTACCTACTCCCCAGCACCTTAAACCTGTGTCCTCTTGTGGCAACCATTTCAGCCCTGGGAAAAAGCCTCTGACTATCCACATGATCAATGCCTCTCATCATCTTGTACACCTCTATCAGGTCGCCTCTCATCCTCTGCCGCTCCAAGGAGAAAAGGCTGAATTCACTCAACCTATTCTCATAAGGCATGCTCCCCAATCCAGGCAACATCCTTGTATCTCTCCTCTGCACCCTTTCTATGGTTTCCACATCCTTCCTGTAGTGAGGCGACCAGAACTGAGCACAGTACTCCAAGTGGGGCCTGACCATGGTCCTATATGGCTGCAACATTACCTCTCGGCTCCTAAATTCAATGCCATGATTGATGAAGGCTAATACACGATACGCCTTCTTAACCACAGAGCCAACCTGCGCAACTGCTTTGAGCGTCCTATGGATTCAGACCCCAAGATCCCTCTGATCCTCCACACTGCCAAGAGTCTTACCATTAATACTATATTCTGCCATCATATTTGACCTACCAAAATGAACCACTTCACACTTCTCTAGGTTGAATTCCAGATAAGTCTGCCACTTCTCGGCCCGGTTTTGCATTCTATCAATGTCCCACTGTAACCTCTGACAGCCCTCCTCACTATCCACAACGCCTCCAACCTTTGTGTTATCAGAAAACTTACTAACCCATCCCTCCACTTCCTCATCCAGGCCATTTATAAACATCACAAAGAGTAAGGGTCCCAGAACGGATCCCTGAGGCACTCCACTGGTGACCGAACTCCATGCAGAATATGACCAGTCTACAATTACTCTCTGCCTTCTATGGGCAAGCCAGTTCTGGATCCACAAAGCAATGTCCCCTTGGATCCCATGCCTCCTTACTTTCTCAATAAGCCTTGCATGGCGTACCTTATCAAGTGCCTTGCTGAAATCTGTATACACTACATCTACTGCTCTTCCTTCATCAATGTGTTTAGTCACATCCTCAAAAAATTCAAACAGGCTCGTAAGGCACGACCTGCCTTTGACAAAGCCATGCTGACTACTCCTAATCATATTATACCTCTCCAAATGTTCATAAATCCTGTCTCTCAGGATCTTCTCCATCAACTTACCAACCACTGAGGTAAGACTCACAGGTCTATAATTTCATGGACCATCTCTACTCCCTTTCTAGAAAAAAGGAACAACTTTGCAACCTTCCAATCCTCAGGAATCACTCCAGTCCCCATGATGATGCAAAGATCATCGCCAGAGGCTCAGCTATCTCCTCCCTCGCCTCTCACAGTAGCCTGGGGTACATCTCATCCGGTCCCGGCGACTTATCCAACTTGATGCTTTCCAAAAGCTCCAGCACTATATTCAATTCTCTCTCTCTATCTCTCTGTCATCTCTCTAACTCTCTATGTCTATCTCTCCCTATCTCTCCCTTCACTAAGGAAGACACAAGCAACCTCCCAGATGTATGGATGGGCCAAGGACATAGGGTAACAGAGGAAATAAAACAGATTGACATTAGGAAGGAAACGGTGATGAGAAGACTGATGGGACTGAAGGCTGACAAATACCCAGGACCAGATGGTCTGCATCCTAGGGTACTAAAGGAGGTGGCCCTGGAAATTGCAGATGCATTGGTAATCATTTTCCAATGTTCCTTAGATTCAGGATCAGTCCCTGAGGATTGGAGAATGGCTAATGTTATCCCACTTTTTAAGAAAGGAGGGAGGGAGAAAACAGAGAACTATCGACCTGTCAGCCTGACATCGGTGGTAGGGAAGATGCTAGAGTCCATTATTAAGAATGAAATAGTGGCATATCTAGATAGCAGTGATAGGATTGGGCCGAGCCAGCATGGATTTACCAAGGGTAAATCATGCTTGACTAATCTGTTGGAGTTTTTCGAGGATGTAACCAGGAAGTTGGACGGGGGAGATCCAGTGGATGTAGTGTACCTCAATTTTCAGAACGCATTTGATAAGGTCCCACATAGGAGATTGGTGGGTATACAATCTTGAATTTTGTTGTTTTACAAGCAGCTACAACACAAAGAAATCCAAAGCACCCATAAAAAAGACCCAACATCTAGTGTGGAAAGAGAAAATAAACATTTTGTGCACAATAAAAGTAAGCATAACACTGTAACAGTGCTAGTGATTACTATTTGGGGGCTCAATGCCCACCATTGTTTATAAGAAGTCTGTATATTCTCCCCAAAACTATTTGGGCTCCCTCTAGGTACTCACATATTCCAGAGAAGAATTCCAAAATACTTGGCTGGAAAATGGTAATGCCAGCCCATACTCTTTCAGTTTTAAAATTTATATTTAAAATGACACAACATGGACCACATCTCTTCAGCACAAACACAAAGCAATGCCTGTAGAATAATTTGAAGGGTCTTGAGCTGAAATGTTGACTGTTTAGTCTTTATCATAGATGCTGCCTGGCCTGCTGAGTTCCTCCAGCATTTTGTGTATTGCCCTGAAGAGAGGCCATTTTACAATGACTCAGTTTTTCGAGGATGTAACCAGGAAGTTAGACGGGGGGAGATCCAGTGGATGTAGAGTACCTCGATTTTCAGAAGGCATTTGATAAGGTCCCACATAGGAGATTGGTGGGTAAAATCAAAGCTCAGGGCATCGGGGGGGAAGACATTGACATGGATAGAAAACTGGTTGGCAGATAGAAAGCAAAGGGTAACAGTGAATGGGTGTTTCTCGGAATGGCAGGTGGTGACTAGTGGGGTGCCACAGGGCTCGGTATTGGGACCATAGATGCTTGCAATTTACATCAACGATTTAGATGAAGGCATTGAAAATAACATTGGCAAATTTGCTGATGATACTAAGCTGGGTGGCAGTGTGACATGTGATGAGGATGTTAGGAGAATTCAGGGTGACTTGGATAGACTGGGTGAGTGGGCAGATACTTGGCAGATGGCGTTTAATGTGAATAAGTGTGAGGTTATCCACTTTGGGAGTAAGAACAGGAAGGCAGACTATTATCTGAACGGTAAGGGAGAAATACAAAGAGATCTAGGAGTCCTTGTTCATCAGTCACTGAAGGTGAATGAGCAAGTGCAGCAGGCAGTGAAGAAAGCTAATGGAATGTTGGCCTTTATTACAAAGGGAATTGAGTACAAGAGCAAGGAAATCCTCTTGCATTTGTACAGAGCCCTGGTGAGACCACACCTGGAGTATTGTGTACAGTTTTGGTCTCCAGGGTTAAGGAAGGACATCCTGGCTGTAGAGGAAGTGCAGCGTAGATTCACGAGGTTAATTCCTGGGATGTCCGGACTGTCTTATGCAGAGAAGTTAGAGAGACTGGGCTTGTACACGCTGGAATTAAGGAGATTGAGAGGGGATCTGATTGAAACATGTAAGATGATTAAGGGATTGGACAAGATAGAGGCAGGAAATATATTCCAGATGCTGGGAGAGTCCAGTACCAGAGGGCATGGTTTAAGAATAAGGGGTAGGTCATTTAGGACAGAGTTAAGGAAAAACTTCTTCTCCCAGAGAGTTGTGGGGGTCTGGAATGCACTGCCTCGGAAGGTAGTGGAGGCCAATTCTCTGGATGCTTTCAAGAAGGAGCTAGATAGGTATCTTATGGATAGGGGAATCAAGGGATATGGGGACAAGGCAGGGACTGGGTATTGATAGTAGATGATCAGCCATGATCTCAGAATGGCGATGCAGGCTCGAAGGGCCGAATGGTCTACTTCTGCACCTATTGTCTATTGTCTAACTCTCAAGGTGTCTGCATGTGATGGCCTCTCCTCACTCTCTGCTCCTGGAGGAAGATCCCTGCTTTTTAAATGGACTATCTCTTCCTGGATGGATGCTGTTGGAGGATTGTGCGGGGGTCCTGGGGTTTGCGTGCAGTTTGTGGATTGGACTCATGCTGTGTTTCTGGTTTCTGGTCACTCCTTTCTCTTGTTGTTACTTTGGGCTATTTTGTGATCGGGGTGGTGTGCAGATAACGAGAATTGAATATAAGATCACAGACCATCAGACATAGGAGCAGAACATGCCTAGAATTTTTCGATGTTCTGCTTTACATTCTGTGCTTTTTGCTTGTATTTTTGCTGTTTGTGCGATTTGTTTTTGGCGTGTTGATATTTTTCTCTGGACGGGTTCCATGGTGTTTCTTTGTTTTGTGGCTGTCTGTGGCAAGACGAATCTCAGGGCTGTATACCGCGTACTGTAGTCGCACTGATACGCAACGAGTGAAAGCCACACATTCAGTCGAGCCGGGTCTGGTTGAACCGTTTACAGTTTCAATCCGCGCACACTTAAGTCCCCGCTCCCAGCTCTTCGCTGAAGTGACTTCGACTTCCGGGCCGAGGTCTGCCCCGCACTCAGAGTCTTCTCGGCTGCCGCTGGCTGCGGACTCGTCCGCGACTGCTGGAGCCGGGTCGCTTGCCGCGTGGGCGAGCCGCCAAAATATGTGCTTCGATAATAAATATACTTTGTATCTTAGAATCTTTGTTTTTCTTTGTTGTATGGTATAATTCATGTATAACTTATGTTCTATAGGTTAGACCATACAATATAGGAGCAGAATTAGGCCATTTGGCCCATCCAGTCTGCTTCGTCAATTCATCATGGCTGATCCATTTTCTCTCTTAGCCCCGATCTCCTGCCTTCTGCCTATTTCCTTTCATGCATTGACTGATCAAGAACCTACCACTCTCTGCCTTAAATATACCCAATGACCTGGCCTCCACAGGTCTGTGGCAATGAATTCCACAGACTCACCGCTCTGGGTAAAGAAATTCCTCCCCATTTCTGTTCCAACTGGACATCCCTCTATTGTGAGGTTGTGTCCTGTGGTCCTAGGCCGCCCCACTCTAGGAGATACCCTCTCCACATCCTCTCCTTCAAGGCCTTTCAACATGCAATAGCAATGAGTGATATTGTTTGAGAGGTAAATATTGGGCAGTACGTTAGGTGTGAAGGGAATCTCCTGCCATGATCGTTTTCAGATTCATCTGTAAAAGCAGATGATGTGTAGATGATGTCACTCAACAGAGGACAGTGCATATTTAACATAGTTCTGCACACAACCTGACCGACTGCCATGCATCACGTGGCCCTCCACACCGAAGAATTTTCCATTGATACAACTCCCTTGTCAAGGTTGAGTAGGCAGCAAGGTCAGATTGATCCCATTGTAAAGTAAATCAACCTGAATCTTGTACACCTGGTTGAAAACAGAGAACATAAAACCAGAGATCCAGGAGCCAGTCCTCATTGGAGGATCAGAGGTGGACAGTGTCAGCAACTTTAAATTCCTGGGTGTTACGATTTCAGTAAGTGCAATTGCGAAGAAAGCACGGCAGCGCCTCTACTTGCTTAGGAGTCTGCAGAGATTCGGCGTGACATCTGAAACTTCGAAAGATGGGTAGGGGAGTGTGTACTGACTGGCTGTAAATCAGTCTAGTCTGGAAACAGCAAAGCCTTCGAATGCTGAGTATGTCCACTGGGAAATGAATCTCAGGGTTGAGAATGTGTACAGTGTTGGCCATGAAGGATCTAAATGTGGAAGAAAACATCGAACTCGAATGGGTCAAGGACAATGGAAGTAGGCAAACCAGATGTCTTTGCTCTTGCCATCGAAGGAAAGGAGGCTGCCATTTTGTGAAGCTGCTCCGTGACCTCCATTTTGTGAGCTGTCTTGTGAACTTTGCTCAGGAACAGTTCTATCAAAGTGCTTTAAAGTCGACGCACAGATGCTCGACTGAAGATAATCTGCTGAACTAGAAATAATTTCCAAATAAGAAGTTATTTGAGGGGTGTTCTTTGGTGCAATAGAATATGCAGCTTTATGAATAGGGAACTCTGTGTCTGACCAGAGTAACTTGAGCCTAGCTGATTCAGAACAAGGAAACATTAATCACAAGCCCATGAGTTTGTGCCAACATTTTAATCTACTCTAACTCTTATCTCCTACATTCGTTCATTCATTATATGCTGTGTCATGTCTTCCCATGACCATGATTATTCTCGGGAAATTTTTTGACAGCAGTGGTTTGCCATTTGCTTTTCTTCTGGGCAGTGTCTTTGCAAGACTGGTGAATGCCTCCAGCCGTTATCAAGATCTTCCAAGATTGTCTGGCTGGTGTCAGTGTTCGCATAGCCAGGACTTGTGATCTGCACTGGCTGAGTTCCTGCTGAGTGTGTGCCTTCAGGCTTCTGTACCTCCTTCCTGATGGTAGCAATGAGAAGAGGGCATGTCCTGGGTGATGGGAGACCTTAATGTTGGGTTGCCCCCTTTCTGAGGCACCTCTCCTTAAAAATGCCCTGGATACTAAAGACACTCATGCTAAGGGGCTGAGAGAAGAAGGATCATTCATTTGGCCAGCAGGAGGTTTCCTATAACAGTGTCATAAATTGGATAAGTGGTCTGAGTGAGTATTAGTACAGAGGGAACAATAGATTCCATGTTTTAAGATGTCTCTCTGATAGTTACATTGATATTTGTGCAGAGACAATAGATTAATCGATTAATTAAAAGTTGCGAATTGTATTGCCTAACTTGGGCCAGTTGACGATGGTCATCATCAGGCCCTTTGGCCTACAAGGTTGTGTCAGCTTTTTAACCTACTCTATCAATCCAACTCCTCTCCCCGACACAGCCTCCCATTTTTCTATCATCCGCGTGTCTGAGGTGCCTCGAGTATACCTGCCTCGACCATCACCACTGGCAGGGCGACCCACGCACCTGTGACTCTCCTCCAATGAATTTAAAACTATTCCCCCTCAGATTAGCATTTCTGCCTTGGAATTGGGTCTCTAATTATCCATTTGATCTTATCCTGACATTGAGTAGGAGGTTTTTGTTGTGGCACAACAAAAGAGAGTTTTAATCTCTCTTCTATATGCCGATTCAACTCTACCTTCGATTTGGCCAGCAGCAGTGGTGTCATGAGCAAACTTGGCATTGGAGCTGTAGTTAGCCACACAATCATATGTGTGAAGCGAGTAGAGCTGGGAACTAGACAGGGATATGAGACAGAATCAGAGATTTGTACAGCACCTGCAAAGCTAACAGCATTATGAAGGACCCCACGCACCCCTCATACAAACCCTTCTCCCTCCTGCCGTCTGGGAAAAGGTACCGATACATTTGGGCTCTCACGACCAGACTGTCCCTTCAGTTTCTTCCCCCAAGCTATCAGACTCCTCAATACTCAGAGTCTAGACTGACATCTACATCATTTATTATTATATTGAAATTATTTCTCAACTGTGCCAATTGTCTTGTTTATTAGTTATTGTACTGCTCTGCATTATTTTATGCACTTTACGTAGTCCTTTGTAGGTCTGTAGTCTAGTGTAGTTTCTGTGTTGTCTCACATAGTCGAGTGTAGTTTTGTGTTGTTTCATGTAACACCACAGTCCTGGAGGAACGCTGTTTCATTTTTACTGCATACTGTACCAGCAGCTTATGGTCAAAATGAAAATAAACTTGACTATAAATCCTATTTACCATCACTGGGTCTGTAACCTTCTATGCCTTAATGATTCAGCGAGTATCCATCTGGTATTTTGTCTGGATACTGGTGAATCTCTGCAACTTTATCGTCAGGTATTGTGATACCCATCCCAGCCATCCTCTTGCATAACCATGGATTTGTCTCCATTTTTTGTACCATACTGATGTATTGGGGGGTCGTGGTGGAGATACGTCTCTAACAAAGGAGGTGTAAGGTGCTCCTTCCCTCTGCTAGCCTGCAGGTCACCCTTGGGCAAGGTGTAGCACCTGCTTAGCCCCCAATCAGGGTCATGTGAACCCATTGGGACAGGTGGTGGATGGTCGTATGAGCAGCCGGTGCAGATCACAAGTCCTGGTTATGTGACCGCTGACACCAGGCAGACAATCTCTGAAGAGTATTGACAATGGCCAGGGTCACCCGTCTTGTAAAGACTCTGCCCAGAAGAAGGCAATGGCAAACCACTTCTGTAGAAAAGTTTGTTAAGAATAATCACAGTCAATCACAGTGTGGATTGAGGCATTGATCGTGTGGATGAGGCATTGATCGTGTGGATGAGACATTGATCGTGTAGATTGAGACATTGATTGTGTGGATGAGGCATTGATCGTGTGGATGAGACATTGATCGTGTGGATTGAGGCATTGATCGTGTGGATGAGGCATTGATCGTGTGGATGAGACATTGATCGTGTGGATTGAGGCATTGATCGTGTGGATTGAGACATTGATCGTGTGGATTCAGACATTGATCGTGTGGATGAGGCATTGATCGTGTAGATTGAGACATTGATCGTGTGGATGAGGCATTGATCGTGTGGATGAGGCATTGATCGTGTGGATGAGACATTGATCGTGTGGATGAGACATTGATCTTGTGGATTGAGGCATTGATCGTGTGGATGAGGCATTGATCGTGTGGATTGAGACACTGATCGTGTGGATGAGGCATTGATCGTGTGGATGAGACATTGATCGTGTGGATGAGACATTGATCGTGTGGATGAGGCATTGATCGTGTGGATGAGACATTGATCGTGTGGATTGAGACATTGATCGTGTGGATGAGGCATTGATCGTGTGGATTGAGACATTGATCGTGTGGATGAGGCATTGATCGTGTGGATGAGACATTGATCGTGTGGATTGAGGCATTGATCGTGTGGATGAGGCATTGATCGTGTGGATGAGACATTGATCGTGTGGATGAGACATTGATCGTGTGGATGAGGCATTGATCGTGTGGATGAGACATTGATCGTGTGGATGAGGCATTGATCGTGTGGATGAGACATTGATCGTGTGGATGAGGCATTGATCGTGTGGATGAGACATTGATCGTGTGGATTGAGGCATTGATCGTGTGGATGAGGCATTGATCGTGTGGATGAGACATTGATCGTGTGGATGAGGCATTGATCGTGTGGATGAGACATTGATCGTGTGGATGAGACATTGATCGTGTGGATGAGGCATTGATCGTGTGGATGAGACATTGATCGTGTGGATTGAGACATTGATCGTGTGGATGAGGCATTGATCGTGTGGATTGAGACATTGATCGTGTGGATGAGGCATTGATCGTGTGGATGAGACATTGATCGTGTGGATTGAGGCATTGATCGTGTGGATGAGGCATTGATCGTGTGGATGAGACATTGATCGTGTGGATGAGACATTGATCGTGTGGATGAGGCATTGATCGTGTGGATGAGACATTGATCGTGTGGATGAGGCATTGATCGTGTGGATGAGACATTGATCGTGTGGATGAGGCATTGATCGTGTGGATGAGACATTGATCGTGTGGATGAGGCATTGATCGTGTGGATGAGACATTGATCGTGTGGATGAGGTATTGATCGTGTGGATGAGGCATTGATCGTGTGGATGAGGCATTGATCGTGTGGATTGAGACATTGATCGTGTGGATGAGGCATTGATCGTGTGGATGAGGCATTGATCGTGTGGATGAGGCATTGATCGTGTGGATTGAGACATTGGTCGTGTGGATGAGGCATTGATCGTGTGGATGAGGCATTGATCGTGTGGATTGAGGCATTGATCGTGTGGATGAGACATTGATCGTGTGGATGAGGCATTGATCGTGTGGATGAGGCATTGATCGTGTGGATAGTCGGAAGTTTTCTCCCAGGGCTGAAATGGTTAACACGAGAGGGCATAGTTCGAAGGTGCTTGGAAGTAGGTACAGAGGAGATGTCGGGGTAAGTTTTTTGCGCAGACAGGTAGTGAGTGCATGTGTGGCGGTGGTGGAGGCAGAAACCATAGAGTATTTTAAGGGACTCCTGGATAGGTACATGGAGCTTCAAAAAATAGAAGGCTATGGGTCACCCTAGGTAATTTCTATAGTAAGGACATTTTCAACACAGCATTGTGGGCCGCAGGGCCTGCATTGTGCTGTAGGCTTTCTATGTTCTTTGCTCTAACAATCATGGTCATACGACTCGGCACATAACGAACAAATTGACATCTTGTTTTGCACAGTCTTTGTATTGCTGTGTATAACTTATCATCTGTGTGTTGACTGAATCTACATGGGTGATTCTGTTGAAGACAAGTTGTTTTGATTGTACCTTTCTTGGATGCCTGTTAGGGCATATTTTGGAGATGCAATATAGAAAATATTAGCAACCAACCTTCAGATCTAAATATGGACTGTAGATAAAATTTTAAATGCAGCTCTGGTGGGAAAAGCAGCTTGCAACAGGTATCATCCAGTTGACCTGAGATGACTACATATGCATGAATGCAATTAATTCCCCATTGCATGAATATTACTCGAAGACCCGAGTAATTCCACTCACTTTGGGTGCATTGGTGCAAAGATCCAGGAATTTGAAAAATTACATGTAATTCTAAAGCAGCATGACGAGGCCATTGTACCTATAGAAATTGTCCTGTTAACCATAAAATATTTAACATATAAAAATGTGCTGTAATGTTGGTTCAAGAGCTTCTGTTTCTGTCTCTGTCTCTTTCTTTCTCTCCCTCTCATCACTCCAAAGCTTGCCAGCTTGTGTGCGTTTCAGATAAAGACGTTTATGACTTTTATATCTACCAGCTGTGTACCTCTGGCGACTTTGTTCACAGTTACAACATGCCCTCTAAATCTCTTCCGAGTTCGAAGTAAATTTATTATCAGAGTACATCTATGTCACTACATGCAACCTGGTGGTTTGTTTTCTTAAAGGCACACTCGGTGAGTACAAGGAAATCAATAAAATCAGTGAAAGAAGGCACGCAAAGGACAGACAAGCAACCAGCTTGCAAACTGCAAACTGCAAAACTACAAAAGAGAAAGAAAATCAATAAATATCAAGAACCTGAGATGAAGAGTCCTTGACAGTTTGTGTTAACAGTTTAGAGATGGGGCAAGTGAAGTTGAGTGAAATTATCCCCCCCCCCCCCGTTCAGGAACCGGATGGTCGAGGGGTAATAACTGTTCCTGAACCTGGGTCCTGAGACTCCTGTACCTCCTTCCTGATAGCAGCAGCGAGAAGAGAGCATGGTCTGGGACCCTGATGATGGACGCTGCTTTCCTGTAACAACGCTTCTTGTAGACGTGCTCAGTGGTGGGGAGGGCTTTACCTGTGATGGACTGGGCCGTATCCACTACTTTTTCTGGGGTTTGAAGGATCCTCTTGCCCTTTACATTAAAACTATCCCCGCTAGTTTTAGCAACGCACACAAAATGCCGGTGCACCTGCTGCGTTCCACCAGCATTTTGTGTGTGTTGCTTGAATTTCCAGCATCTGTAGATTTCCTCATGCCTGCTAGTTTTAGGCTTCTCTGCTATGAGGGAAGTTCCTGCCTCGTGAATTGTAAGGGTGAGGAGAAATCAACAGAAGTGTAGTGAGGTTTGAAAACCGGGCAAGAGTTTTCAAAATTAAAAAATCCCGCCTTTGGGAGCTCATGTAGGTGATTGGTATGCTTCACAGTGCCCGTATCCAGGGTTCAATTCCCACCACTGTCTGTATGTTCTCTCCATAAAACCATAAGGTATAGGAGTAGAATTAGGCCATTCAGCCCATCGAGACTGCTCCACCATTCAGTCATGGATGATCTATTATCCCTCTCAATCTTATTCAGCTGCCATCTTGCTATAACCTCTGACACCCCAGTTAATTGCTGCTTAAAGTACACCCAGTTGCTTGGACCTCACAGCCAGGTGGGACAATGAATTCCACAGATTCAGCACACTCTGACAAAGAAAAGAAATTCCTTCCCCTTGTGGCGACCCATTTCCTGGCACATCCGAACCGGCTCACAATTAGATAGCCTACGAGGGTTTGCGAGCACAGAGCTTTGGAGCCTCTGCGCCACGGGGGGCAGGTTGAGGGAGGCTTAAAAGTGAGGCTGAGGATTTCAAATAAAGTTTTTTCCTTCGACTGCAGTTACCAACTCCGTGTCGTAATTTTAGCGCTGCGTGTAGCACACCGCTACAATTGGTGACCCCGATGGTCCAAACGATTTTTGGACCAGAAATGACCGACGCCGCCTCTGTTCATGCGGTTTCGTTGAAACTGCCAGGTTTCTGGACACAGCGACTGAACCTATGGTTCCAGCAAGCTGAAGCCCAATTCCACGTTCGCCAGATCACCTCAGAAGACACCCGCTACTACTACGTGGTGAGCTCCCTCGACCAGGACACAGCGGCCCAGGTCGCGGAGTTCGTACAGTCGCCCCCGGCAGATGGCAAGTACACGGAATTCAAAGCCCTGCTCCTCAGGACTTTCGGACTCTCACGGCGCGAGCGGGCTGCCCGTTTACTGCACCTGGATGGCTTGGGCGACAGACCTCCTTCGGCTTTAATGAATGAGATGTTGTCTCTGGCCGACGGACACACACCCTGCCTCATGTTTGAGCAGGCATTCCTGGAGCAGCTGCCCGAGGACATACGCCTGCTGCTGTCCGACGCGGATTTCAGTGACCCCCGGAAGGTGGCAGCCCGGGCGGACTTGCTGTGGAACGCCAAAAAGGTGTCCATTGCACAGATCTCCCAGCCACGCTCCCAGCAGCAAACCAGTCCAGGCCCGGCCACAGAGCCCGCTAACCCCTGGCCCAATGAACACTGGTGCTTCTACCACCAGCGGTGGGGCGCAGAAGCCCACCGTTGTCGCCCGCCCTGTAAGTTCCCGGGAAACGCCAGGGCCAGCCGCCGCTGATGGCTACGGCGGCTGGCCATCGGGATAGCCTCCTGTATGTGTGGGACAGAAGGTCGGGACGGCGGTTTTTGGTCGACACTGGTGCCGAGATCAGCGTTTTACCTCCGACGAGTTACGACACCCGCAGCAGGGCACCGGGGCCCCCCCGAAGGCCGTGAACGGCAGCACTGTAAGGACCTATGGCACCCGTCAGGTGCAGCTACAGTTCGGCTCCAGCCAGTTCACGTGGGACTTTACACTGGCTGCCGTAGCCCAACCGCTTCTGGGTGCGGATTTTTTGCGGGCTCACAGCCTACTGGTCGACCTGCCCAGGAAGAGACTGGTACACGCCGAGACCTTTCAGACGTTCTCCCTGGGTGCAGCCCAATTGCCAGCCCCTCACCTCGGCTCTATCACGCTGTCCGACAACGGCTTCACCAGGGTCCTGGCGGATTTCCCATCGGTTCTGGCACCGCAGTTCACAGCGCCATGCCCCGACACGGCGTACAGCACCACATCCCGACCCAGGGACCACCCCTCCACGCCCGCGCTTGGCGGCTTCCCCCGGACAAGCTCCGACTGGCGAAGGAGGAGTTCCAGAGGATGGAGGAATTGGGGATCATCCGGCGGTCCGACAGCCCATGGGCCTCCCCCCTGCACATGGTGCCCAAAGCGTCGGGAGGCTGGAGACCATGCGGCGACTACCGCAGGCTGAACGAGGCTACCACACCAGACCGCTACCCTGTGCCGCACATTCAGGACTTTGCAGCAAACCTGCACGGCGCACGGATCTTCTCCAAGGTAGACCTCGTCCGAGGGTACCATCAAATCCCGTTGCATCCTGACGACGTCCCCAAAACGGCTCTCATCACCCCGTTTGGCCTTTTCGAGTTCCTCCGCATGCCGTTCGGTCTGAAGAATGCCGCACAGACATTCCAGCGGTTAATGGACGCGGTGGGACGGGACCTGGACTTCGCGTTCATCTATTTGGACGACATCCTCATAGCCAGCAGCAGTCGTCAGGAGCATCTGTCCCACCTCCGTCAACTCTGCGCCTGACTGAGTGAGTACGGTCTAACAATCAACCCCGCCAAATGCCAGTTCGGACTCGATACCATTGACTTCCTGGGCCACAGGATTACTAAAGACGGGGCAACCCCTCTGCCCGCTAAGGTAGATGCGGTCCGCCACTTCCCCCGACCCACCACGATCAAAGGCCTTCAGGAATTCGTAGGTATGGTCAATTTCTACCACTGCTTCCTCCCTTTGGCTGCCCGGATCATGCGCCCCCTGTTCGCCCTGATGTCGGTTCCAAGCAAGGACATTACCTGGGACGAGGAGTCCGCCGCTGCTTTCGTTCAAACGAAGGAAGCTTTGGCGAACGCCGCAATGCTAGTACATCCCAGAATGGATGCCCCTACCGCCCTCACAGTGGACGCATCTAACACGGCAGTCGGTGGGGTGCTGGAGCAACTCATCGCAGGTCGCTGGCAACCCCTGGCGTTTTTCAGCAAACACCTGTGACCACCCGAGCTCAAGAACAGTGCTTTCGACCGGGAACTGTTGGCGCTCTACCTGGCAATCCGGCATTTCAGGTACTTCCTAGAAGGTCGGCCCTTCACCGCGATCACGGACCACAAACCGCTTACCTTTGCGTTTACGAAAGCGTCCGACCCCTGGTCATCCCGCCAGCAACGCCACCTGTCCTACATCTCTGAATACACGACGGATGTCCGGCACGTCTTGGGTAAGGACAATGTCATGGCGGATGCGCTCTCTCGCCCTACCGTTCATGCCCTTTCCCAAGGGGTAGACTTTGAGGCACTGGCAGAGGCGCATCAGGCAGATGAGGAGATTCTGAGTTACAGAACCGCAGTCTCCGGTTTGCAGCTCCAGGACCTCCCAGTGGGCCCGGGTGAGAGGACCCTACTCTGTGACGTCACCACCGGCCAGCCCCGTCCCGTCGTCCCGACAGCCTGGTGGCGCCGTGTTTTCAACTCCATTCATAACTTGGCGCATCCCTCCATCCGGACAACTGTCCGAATGGTTTCCAGCAGGTTTGTTTGGCACGGACTCCGCAAACAGGTCAGTGAATGGGCCAAAACGTGCATGCACTGCCAGACGGCCAAGGTGCAGTGGCACACCAAAGCCCCACCGCAGCAATTCCATCCCGTCCACCGGCGTTTCGACCACATTCATGTGGATATCGTGGGCCCCCTGCCAGTGTCGCACGGAGCCCACATTACCTCCGACAGAGGCGCCCAGTTCACCTCCAGCCTGTGGTCAGCTATGGCCAGCCTTTTGGGGACTCAGCTGCACCACACAACTGCCTATCACCCACAGTCGAACGGGCTAGTGGAGCGTTTCCACCATCACCTGAAGTCGGCCCTCATGGCCCGCCTGTGAGGAGCCAACTGGGTGGACGAGCTTCCCTGGGTCCTACTCGGCATCCGCACAGTGCCTAAGGACGACCTGCGCGCCTCGCCGGCCGAGTTGGTATACGGCGCGCCCCTGGTCGTCCCCGGGGAGTTCCTACCAGCCCCACGGGGGCAAGAGGAAGATCCAGCAGCAGTCCTGGGCAGACTACGCGAGAAGCTCGGTAACCTGGCCCCCATACCCACTTCACAGAACGGGCGGAACCCTACCTGCGTACCCAAAGACCTACAGAACTGTAAGTTTGTGCTTGTACGAAGGGGCGGGCATCGGCCGCCGCTGCAGCGGCCATACGAGGGGCCGTTTATGGTGCTCCGGAACAACGGGTCCACGTTCGTGCTGGACGTTGGGGGGAAAAGAGGAGGTTTTCACGGTGGACTGCCTCAAACCGGCCCATGTGGACCTGGCGCAACCGGCCGAGTTTCCGGCACCTCGGCGCAGAGGCCGACCTCCCAAGCAGGTTCCGGCCCAGACTGTGGACATTGGGGGGTGTATCGCCAGTTCTGGGGGGGGGGGGGGGGGTTATGTGGCGACCCATTTCCTGGCACATCCGAACCGGCTCACAATTAGATAGCCTACGGGGGTTTGCGAGCACAGAGCTTTGGAGCCTCTGCGCCACGGGGGGCAGGTTGAGGGAGGCTTAAAAAGTGAGGCTGAGGATTTCGAATAAAGTTTTTTCCTTCGACTGCAGTTACCGACTCCGTGTCGTAATTTTAGCGCTGCGCGTAGCACACCGCTACACCCTCTCTGTTTGAAAGTGATGTTCTTCAATTCTCAGGCTGTGCCCTCTGGTTCTGGACTCCCCCACCATAGGAAGCACCCTCTCCAGGTCCACTCTATCTAGGCCTTTCAATATTCGATAGATTTTAATGAGATTCCAGTGAGTACCGGCCCAGAGTCATCAAACGCTCCTCAGATGTTAACCCTTTCGTTCCCAGGATCGTCCTCTTGCACCTCCTCTGGACCCTCTCCACTGCGAGCACATCCTCTGTTATAAAAGAGGCCCAAAACTACCAACAGTACTCTGAGTGTCAATTCCCGTCGCTTTCTCTGAGGAGTTTGCAGGAGCTCCGGTTCCCTGCCACTTTCCAAAGACGCAGGGGTGAGGGTAGGTAAATTGCGAGCGAACTGTGTTGGCACCAGAAACACGGTGAGGCTTGCGGGCTGCCCCCAGCACGCGTTGGTAGCTGATGCCAACCGTCTATTTCACTGCGTGCACATGTGATAAAGGAAGCTGATCTTTAATTTTTGAGATTTATGAACTTATGAATGAGGAGGAACTGGGACATTTTAGGATATTTGAGATTTGCTGAGGTTTACGAGGGCGGAAGATATGAACTTTGCCTCCATCTTCCACCCTGACTGTAAAATCACTTGGTCCATTTCCAGCACCTCTCTC